>NC_133658.1:89350138-89650138 GCF_037893015.1 Macrotis lagotis
CCAGGTCAACTTTAATCATTATATTTATATGTGCAAAATTATGTAATTTTAAATGTTTGGGAGTAATTATTACCCTTTCAGTAGTATTTCCCAGAAAGAAATGAAATTGCTTATCTTAGGCAGCCAGTCAGTAAATATTTATTTTTTCTTTGAAAAATAAAATATGATTGCTTTCTGATAGCTGAGATGATATTCAGAAACATTTTTCATCTTAGATCAGAGGCTTTAGCTTCTACTTAGCAAATCAAAGCCTAAAATCATGAAAATAAATAAATAACAAGTTCTATGCTAAGTCTAATGTTACCATATAACAAGGAATCAGAATGGGAGGAGAAGAGATGAGAATAATAATGAGCAGGGAAAAATGTACTTGGTGTATTTGCAAGGATGAATTAGAAATATTACTAGTTTCCTTTAAAATTAACACACTACGGGAAGCTAGGTGGCACAGTGGATAGAACACCAGCTCTGGGGTCAGGAGGACCTGAGTTCAAATGTGACTCAGACACTTAATAATTGCCTGGCTGTGTGACCTTGGGCAAGTCACTGAACCCTATTGTCTTAAAATTTAAAAAAATGGATGTTTAAAATTGTCCTTACATGTAACTGAGGAAAAAAATAAAATATTAAAAAAAAACTAACACACTATTATGGATCTTCTGATCTAGATCAGGAAATTCCTATTATTTCTGGTAAGGGCAGATGTTTCTTGAGAGAATATGAACTAGGTGATCATGTAGAAAATAAGTATTATATCATTTTATTAAAATTAGACATATTTATTATTATTAACTTTCCCATAATCATATTTAATAAACTATGAAGGTTTCAAAAAGTTTTTTAAACATTTCAGTGATAAAATAACAATGCTAATCTTTTTCTATCAGATTTGTTTCCAGTTACTGCCAAGAGAATGTTTCAGTGTCACCAATGTTTCTTCAAGGAGTAGCTGCCCCCTCTCCCCTAGGCAATTGGTAAGATGATTTACCAGAGTTTCTTGAACAATTACTATACATGTGTACCTTGAGCAGAGATGTTGCAAGGGGCTTCCAGGTTCAGAGCTGATCATTCTGAATCTAAAATACCCCCAAAATGGATGTCTAGCCTTTATTAAAACACTTTCAATAACAGGACTGGCACTATTTAGAAAGGCAACTCATTCCATTTTTTTTGTCATCTCTAATTGTTAGAAAATTCTTGCTTCTATTCAGAAAGTTGAAATCCCTCTAGGAGCAAGGGAAAAAAATCTTTCTGCTAAATACCAATGACTCATTGGTGTATCCTAGAACACACCAATGACTCCATGGATAGGACTGCTGTCAATTTTTAATAAAGAGGCAATCTGACTGAATTTCATTTAAATTTTCTCACTTTAAGCAAGAAATCTGCAACATGACTAGCTTTCACTTCACTTTTGAGAACCAAAATCTAATCAGTTCTTTATCTCTTTCTATCACTCACTGAATAGCTCACTTGAAAAGTGGGTCAAATTAAGCTTATGAACTCCAGTGTGGGAAAGCAATAAGCTGTTTCCTAATGTTGGTTTGTTAGAAATTATATTTTACTTAATGATGTCTTAAGAATTCAATTTTCTATCAGTATTACCTTGTAAGTACTGCTGTTAAGTATTGCCATATATGCTAGCATATAATATCCAGGAATTTTTTTTTGTTTTTTTGTGGGAAAGGTGAAAAGTAAAATAATATGAAATAAAGAAGGAAAAAATGAGGGAATCAGAGTAGTTCTGGTTTTTAAGTCACAAAGAAGAATAGTATTACTCTACATCTAACTGACAATATCCCCTAAATATATAACAAATCTGTTCATTCTGACCAGAATCTAATTTAATGGCAAAAGTATAAAAATATTACTTTGTTCATATGTATTTTTTAAATTAATGTCTGAACATTTGTTTTGCATAAAAAGAATGAAAATTAATGTCATAGGGTATTTGCTAATTTTAGTCTTAAAAGCAAATTTTAATTTCTTTGCCTTTGATCCAGTAGAGAAAAAAACGTAAAGAATACCTCAGACACAAGTGTGTCTTGAATTTTTGACTTTCCTAATTGCACATTCAAAATTCAATTGGACTAAAAGGCAGTTTAGTGATTAAAGGGTTGGTTTCACAGTCAGGAGCACCTAAGCTGAAGTCCTGCCTTGGACACAAACTGACTGCATGACCTTGGACAAGTCACTCTCAATCATCTGGGCAGCTCTATAAGACTATAAATTGCAGAGAAAGTGTCATTCAGCAAAACCTATAACATTGCAATCACAGTCCTATTCCTTCTTCCTATAAATGGAGCTGCCAATACAAAGACATACTTATGCCTACTGACACTGGAGCATTTGGAGTTGGGAAAGACCTTTTATATCATCACATACAGCACTTAATTTTCCAGAGGATGAAGCCATGGCTCGGAGAAAGCAAAAGAATGACCCAAGTTCACATAAATAGTAAGAGGTATCACTAGAATTCAAATTTCCATATCCAGTAGAGTTATTGTTCATTATCTCAAGAATTAAATGGTATATTTTTTTAAAACAGCTGGTTTTAGCTGGCATATATCACCAAATGGCTCCAGCATTTCTTGGGGTTTCTCTATCATCTTTAATTAGATATGTCAAGAACATATAGAAAGGAGGCATACTCAGATCCACTATTTTAACTTATTAGGAAAGAGCTGCATTCCAGGCACATCCATATATGGAAATTTAAAGTTACCAGGCTTTTGCAGGCCATGATAGAAAACTAATACTAAAGGAAGTCACAGGGCAAGAGTAAAAAATATGGGAAAAATTTTGCAAAGATAAACTAAAACGGAAACACTAATGTGTCTATGCAACTTCAATAAATAGGTCTTATATCATTCACAAGTTAATGTGAATCTGAATAGCCCTGGATTAGAACCAGGTACTAGAGAAGATAATAGGAGAATAGCTAAACAATAGATTCTTTCACTTACAGAAAAAAAAACAAAAAATAAAAAAATGAGGAATTTCAGGGCCAAGCTACCCTCAAGACAAATATCTATCTCACAAAAAATTATCTACTCCAACCTAAACAAAACAAAATGAAATGAAGTTGTTTGTTTATTGAAGATAATGCAGTAAACAAATAAAAGAGAAAATTCAAACTCAGCTCTTGCTACATGCACAGAACTTTTTGCACCAAATAATATTTATATAGGATGTATCATGGAAAAAGAAGCATCATTAGAATTGGAGGAAGGAGGTATCACTTCCAGTTCCAGTTCTGTCTTTTATTAGAGTTCTAAATAGTCCTCTTTGTTCAGTAGCTTTGGGACAAAAAAAAACATCTTATTATAATTTAAGGTTCCATTTTTTGCTGTCATGGAGTTTTTATTTTGAGTTTTTTAGAAGTGATAAATAACAAGGTCTGAAAAAATCCATTAAATCTATAAAATATTCAATCTAAATTTATTCCATTAACATATTACCTAGGGGAAAAAAAAGAACTATTTCATTGTAAAATGCTGAGGAACATTTATTTTAATTGTCTCATGCATTAAAGTATTCTATGGAATAGCACTTACTTGTACATTTACAATTTTAAGATAAAAAACAGTTAATGACTTTATTTCCTTGAATTCTTTGTTCCTATCATCCATTTGGGTCTTCAATATAACTTATATATCTATTTTAACTTTTCCATACTTTAGCTTCTATTTTGATTTTTTTCCTTTTTTTCCTTTTTTTCATATCTTGGTTTCTCTCATTTTTCCCCAGATAACTTTCTTCCTATTTCAATTTTGCATCTGTCTACTTGCAAAGAGTCATTTTTAATAAAATTTTTAATAGAATTAAGAGGAATGGAGTACTGGGCACAATGTTACAGGACTATAATTAGGAGAGAATGTGCTAATCTAGATCAGTATAAGAAGTGTCTGTACACAAGAGTTTACTGCATTAATGGCTCAATTTACATAATGACCATCCTTATCCTTTTCTAATACAATATTTAGTAATAAGGAAAAGTGAATTTCATCTCTATCCTCTGCTATCTATAATTCTAATTTCACTAACCATCTAGAAAAATACTGAGATAAGAAACATATTCCTTGGAAATATTTATTATTCCAGGTATTCAATTTTTAAAATGTGTACCTTTTAAGGTATCTTCTAAAATAATATTCTTTTGTATCTATGTTACATGAGCTATAAATAAATTTAAAATTTCAGCAAAAGTCAATATTAGCAAATAAATCTTAGCATTTCCTCAAGGAAGTCAGTTCAATGTCAACTCTTAGAAACATTTATTTGGTGACACTTATCACTAAATTAACATCATTAACAGCCATCAATTGTTAGCACTTGAAAGTGTGAATATCTATCTAAACACTGAAATTGATTTTATCTGTTATTTAACCAAATAAAATGTTATCCAGAACATTAATAAATTAACATCAAGATCAGCTATTTTGGATTTGATTTAATTACAAGTTGGGTTTTAGAGTTAAAATGTATAATGAATGTGTTAGTTTTGAAGTAAGCATTTAACAGGATCTTATTTTTTTTTTCTTTTAATCATTTTAATGGCATTCTGAACCTGCATTTTATCTGAACTGAAGGTACCATTTAGTAATTATCACTCTTTTAAGTGTTTTTAGCAGAAAAGGACAATGTGAAAGACTTCACCTATACAATTATAAAAATGAGTACAATAAACAAAAACATGCTTTCAATAAGCGAAATATTTTTTCAGAAATAAATTATCAAAAGTAATTTACCTTATCGCTAACCAGACCAGTTGTATGTGTGTTTAAAGAAGGAATAACATAAAACATTCATTTTATGTCTATTTCTCATTTTCATTCTAAGTAATGATTTCTTTGAGTAATATAACTATAAAATCTGTGCCTGTCCAGTAATTATTTCACTTGGAGGGCTTTGAAGATAACATTTAAAAAGACATGTTATGATGAAGCAGAGAATAGAGATTGTGTGTTTAACCTCATGAAGTAATGCAGAGATTCAAGTGATGCAAAGAGTTGATGATGGACAGGTCACCAACTAGAGGAACTTTGTTAATATAGGCAACTATATGAAAGGAGAAGAAGAGAAAAATTCATGGTGAGTAGTAAGTAGTAGCTTCGAAGGTTCTGAACAGTAGATTCCACTAGACTCATTTCACACCTATCACATTCATTCAAAAACTTTTACTATACTTCACCAATGTCATACAAGTTCTCCTCATCACAGGCTTCCCAGGACACAAACACAGATGTGGATGTACTTGTAAGATTTACACAAGTTAGGATACAAAGAAGTCTTATTCATCAATTTTGATGAGTAAATAGTCAAAGATTGGCACTGTTGTTTTTTTCTGGCAAGTAAAATCAATCTAATTATGGACTTTTAATGTTTTAAATGGAGTTTGGCAGAATAAATTATTCCATCAGATCATCATCAGTCTTGTTTTCCTTTATTTAAAAAAAATTTCTTCTACATTCTAGCTGAAGGGTTGCTTATTTATGCTTTACTAAGAGACCTGGATAGCATATCACTTAGGGCAACCCTGTATTCAAGATGAAAACAACACAAGAACATTACTCTTAATAGAAGTGGGGAATGAAGTGTTTCAGGGGGAAACATCTGAAGCCTAAACATAAAGGTTGTATTTTGAAGTTGCTGTCTTGAATCTATCAAATGACATGCAATACAACTTTACTTTGATTACCTTCCTTATTGATTTTATTAATTTCTCAACTAGATGCCATCTAATAGAAAAAAAAACAAGAAATGTATCGAGATGTTCAGAATATGGAATGTGAAAGAGCCAATAGGATAGAGAAAATGTATCTACATCGATAATAGTTGAGAATCTCAACAATGCAACTCCCCAAGAAAAATTTCCTAACAGTTTATGTCCATTCTCTAACTTTTAACAGACCAATGTGTCATAATCAATAAATGTAATGCCCTAATTAAATTATAAAAGAGGGATGGTGCATATAAAGTTGGCCTTAGAGTCAGAAAGACATTGGTCTAAGTCTTCAAACCACACTGGCCATGTAACCCTGGACAAGTCCCTGATCTAAGAAATCCTTAGAGATCAAAGGTTCCTTGAGTGAAAATTCACAATGCAAACTGTGCTTTATAGTCTTAGAGAGTTGACTAGAGCAATGAGAAATCAAGTGACTTGCCCAAGAGCAACCAGCTAGTATTTTTCAGAGTCAGGACATGAACTCAGGTCTTCATGACTTTAAAACTGAGGCTTTATCTACCTACCGATAATACGTTATATATAGGTACACATATATAGGCATACATACATATATCCATGTATGTGCTGTGCACCAAGAACAGATAAATAGAAACATATAAATATATTGTCATGGTATGTTGATCATATATGTGTGTGTGTGTTACTTATGTATGTACATTGCATATATATGTATATTTACATACAGATGCAGACAAATTTTATAAGAAGAAAAACAATTTAATTTTTCTATATTTTGAAAAAATATGCTTATTTATATAAATTACTTTCTGGATAAATAGATAAGGACAGAGAGAGGATATCTGTATTCATTTTCTAATAGTCATCAGTTGTGAAATATCCACTTGAATTGTAGAGGTTATAATTTTATACCAAAGCTTTCTGGTTCACTATATTTTCCCTACATTTGTCAATTGAAAATTATATTTGACTTAACACAGATAAGAAACATGCACACACAGAGCTCAATATAAAAAACTGTATTAAAGATTGAATGACAAAAATCTCTTCTGCTGATTTGATGGTGCAATTCTAATCAATGACTTTTCATCAGAATCATAGAGCTAATGCTTAATTCTCCTTAACAGTAGAATTTTAAAAGAACATGAGCTAGGGAAACATGATTTTACTTTTGAATAGAGTTTTATTTTCCAATGCTGTTTGTCTGGTACCTTTTTTTGCTATCACCATATGAAGTCATAATTAAACACCTCCAGAAATTAAAAGCTCTATCATTATGTTCTATAAAATCTCCTAATTATCATGGGCTCATAAAACTCAATCATCTTTCCTTGACTTTCCCAGGATTCAGTGCAAAAAAAATTAGAACTCATAGCCAAGGCATGGATATTATAAACCATTTCAGCACTTAGATAATTAAATGATGGTGAAAGGACTACAGCAAATTGAGCTGGGTTCTCCCCTAGTAAATTGGAACATTGACAATACAATCTCATAGGCACAGAGGGGAAAGTAACTCCTCTAAACGACTGTTGGCAGAGTGGCACTGTTATACCTAATTGCAGGATCACATCCTCCTGCTATCTGGACTCTGAGGTCAAAGAATGTCTGGATAAAGTTTCCTTAGGGAATGCCACAGTGATACATATTCACAGAAAGAAAGCTGATTCTTTCCTTCTCTTCCTTTGTTCCTTCATCTTCAGATCAAACCACCCACTGACAATTAAGCAGTTCATGCAATGCCCTTGACTTCTCTATCCCGGTCTACTACATAAACACACACTGGAGAAGACAATCTGGTTGATATCCTAAAATAAAAGGGACTAAACTAGAAACAAGTTATTTGACCATCCCCCAAAATGGTACATAGCAGAGAGAACAGAGTTGGTCCTTTTCTCACTAGAACACATTAACATTTTGACCCAAACATTTCTGTATTTTATATTTATATTCTTAAATAACACAGTGTCAAATAAAAATGAAAGCATTATCTTCATCTAGTCCTGATGGTGATAAAAAACTAAAGAAAAATGTTTCCTTCTTTAGTCATTTTCCAATTTACTCTGCCATCAATGGGCTAACTTATTATAATGGTTTTAGATGCTGTTTTTGTCACGGAATATTTATTCAAAGCAGAATGCCAATTATTTATTGCATCATAGATGTGATGATACATGCAGGCAGAATCTGCCTTCTATCATAACCTATGTTTTAAAAACACTTTTAAAATGATCCAACAGGCTATTAATTCAATGGATGTGTGTGCCCCACTGAGCAAGTGGTATTTAGCTCAAGATTGACATACTCAAAGTAGTCTTCTAAAATAATCAGTCTAATCAGTGCATATAATTTCATTTAAAATATCATTAAAATAGTAGTACTTACACAATTTCATCATTCTGGAATTCCAGCTCTCCACAAGTATCCTCAAAGTCCTCTCCTCCACCACGAGCAGACCCTTCAATTGTTTTGTAGGGAACAATAACATTTCCTCGTGCTCCAGATGTTCTTAACACTTTGACCTCCATGATGCCAATACTCTCACTCACATGTGTCACAGGTTCCTCAAAGGTAAAGATGCCAGCATGGTCATCATCGAAAATGGTGACAGTGGCAGTAGCAGGAGAACCCAAGCATGCAAGAGTTGCAATGTGATTGGCCTCAAGGATTCCATCTTCTGATGCCTCTGATGTCACTTTGACATTGCTGAGGTGCACAAGAAAGTTCTCATCTTCTTCAAAAATGTCATCATCAATGATGCCAACACGGATTTCCTTTTGGGTCTCTCCAGGTTTAAAGACAACAGTACCTTCAGTGAATTCATAATCAGAGCCCGCATTGGCTGTACCATCTTCTGTTCGGAAGTCAACAAAAACAGTATTGGTCAAATCGCCACCTCTACGGATAATGGTAAGGGCCACTGTGCCACAGTTCTCAAGACACTGATATGTTCCCTGCTCAAAGTAGATCTTACTGACTGGGTCATTTTCTGCCACTTCAGTATTGACTTCATGCATGCTGACAGCTTTCCTGGCCTGATCTGCAGCATGTCTCTTTAAAATATTGCCAGCTCCAGTCATTAGTCGAGTAGCCTGGATACGATAGAATGCACGACTCTTCTGCTGTTGACTAAGGACTTGGTAGTTGGCTAATTCTATTAACTGCTCAATTTCCTTTTCTGGATGTTTCTGTTTCAACTCCTTCAGGATCCTGGCCATTTCCCTCCTAGCCTCTTCATCGTCTTGGTCTCTCTCATCAACTTCCAGAACAAGAGCACCATCCAAGAAGTTATCAACATGAGAATTGACCACTTTCCCATCCATTTCAATTTCAGCTTTAGAAGAGGGTCTATCTCCTTCATGTTCAATGATCATTCCCCTTTGCTTGCCAGCTCGATACCTCTTATAGACATATTTGTAAAACAGAAGCCTTCTGTCTGCAACCCAAGCAAACACAACGCAGATGGGGAAGAAGAAGAAAGTAAGCAAACCTTCCCAGACTTCTACAACTCCTGGTGATATGACAGACAGAATCATATAGAGCCAGGTATAGGCAAAGATGCTCCATGCAGCAGTCACAAAGAACACTCGCAAATGTTTAATCTTCCTTGTCTCTCCATCAGGAACCACATAGACACAAAGAGCTATGATAATGAACATATTGAATGCAGCACTTCCAACAATGGTGCTGGGACCAAGATCTCCAGCAGTAAAGTTATGGCCACAAACTTCAATCACAGAAAGGAGGATCTCAGGTGCTGAGGAGCCCAAAGCCATCAGTGTTAGGTTGGAAACTGTCTCATTCCAAATCCTCACCGTGGTCTTGGTGGTCTCTCCATTGGGTTTTTTGATGGTTATTTCTTTTTCTTGGGATGTGATGACTTCTATTGAGGACATGAATCGATCAGCAATGATAGATACCCCCAGGAACATATAGACCATGGCCACAAAATACACAGTAGCTCTAGCAATTTTATCTCCAAAGGAAGGATCTTGAGGCTCCCATATGGGCAAAATCACACCTTTCTTACAATAATAAGAGCCAGTACATTCATTTGTCTCATTTACAGTTCCTTCACCTTCATTCTCAGCACTTATTTTGTCCAGGTGGAAAAGCAAGAGAGCCACAGTGCTTAATAAATATCCCAGTGGAAGGGTCTGTGAATGACTTAATTTCATCATGGTTGCTGCTTGGACAAATTTCCAACTGTTCCAATCTATATACAGAAAATCAGGGAGGGGGAAAAGAGATCAGATAATTTCAGATAAGACATACTTTTTCCCATTACATTTGTATACATCTAATAATCACAAACCCTCTATTGAATTACTCTTCTAGGAGTCATCAGTTATTAAACAGCTTTTTAATTTTTAAAGGATGGATTTCCATCCCAGGGCTTGCTGATTACTCAAGGATTACAGTTGACTTAACAGAAATGAGCACAATAATAGTCTTGCCCCATTGAATGAACATTTATGCATATTAATAGATAATAAGAAAACTTTTGAAGCATTAAATAATTCTCCCTATTTGATGAAAGTGAATCTCTCTATCCCCACCCCCTTCATTTTTAGGTTAGCATATCATTGTTCAACAGTTTTAACCAAAACCTGCTTATGAATTGTTGCTTTGAAACTTGTACATTTAGGGAAAAGAAGAATCTTTGGACAGAAAACCTGGTGGGAATCCTAAATTTGGATTCTACATTGTGTTGTCATTTAAAAAATCCTACTTGATGATCTAATTTGACTTGAAATGCAGTGAATATATACCACTCTGCTGTGATGAAAACTATGCCTTTCTTTAAAAACAAACAACAACAAAATTATAACTTCCCTTAACGATTGAAGTAATGAGTTATTTTAAAAAATTAAACATAATTTTCAAAACATGCTTTAAATAAGTGCACATAGCTGCCTAATTTTTAACAAACTGTTATCTTTTCAGATAAGCAGTTAGGCATTAGGTTCTCCTTTCATAGCCAATTCTACATATAAATATATATGTATTTTATATATTCTCTATCTATCTATCTATCTATATTCATCTTTAAATCAGTGAGAGGAAAGGAAGATCAGTAGTCCCCAAGTCTGGTTGTAATATAGCACAGGAACCTGACAGATTGTGAAATAATCACTACCAACCATAAAATATTATGTTTATATAATAGTGTCATACTTTCCAAGTTCACTCTAAATACCTAAGAGAGACAGAGATAGAGAAAGAGGGAGGGACAGAGAAACAAAGAGAGACAAAAACAGAGCAAGCGTCAAGTGACACAAATCATTCAGGAATAATAATTGTAATCTAATCCATACATGTGGTTTAGAAGAGGACTCACAAAATAACTATATGCTGAAAAAAGTTAGGAGTATGGAAATCAAAACACAAAGACAGAAAGACTCAAGAATCAAATAAATTGACTTAGAAACCACAGTTATGTGAGTAAGCACTACTTTCCTATGCCGTCCAAAAATTTAATGCTGGCACCATAAACTACTCTATTGAACATTTACTTTGAGGACCTAAGAAAAAAAATGTCCAAGAAAAGGCTCAATAAGGCAAAGTTGTTGAGGGAACTGTCCCTGTAGCAAGAAGTGCTCAGAGTCTGATGAAGCAAGAACAAGTTTTATAACCCAAGGATGACCCAGTTGCAGTTCCATTTCAGACCAAACCCTTTTCAACCTTTTGCAGAGTGTGAAATGGAACTGGAAGAGTTTTCTGGATATTTTGACTAGGTAAAAACATAACCTTCTATTCTCTTGTTCCATCATCTCTCAAACATCTCATACTTATCATCAGATATCTGACCCTGTTTCCCTCTGAGATCTTTCGGTAAAAATTTCATCGGGTTTCAGGTGTGTCCCTAGGCCTAGACATTCCAAACAAATGCATTCAGGGGCTTCATTTCTGCTGGCAGAATGTCAGGATATTCTGAAACTCTCTTGAGGATATTCATTACACTTTAATCCATGTGAGATTCATTACTTTTCAGCACGTTTTACACATCAAAAAAAGACCATGAAAATTCTGAAATCTAAGTAGTTGGATAAAAGCCCCGCCCCAAGTCAAAAAGTGGAGTTTCCAAAATGATTTAGATGTATTTAGGGTCTCATTTGAACTCACTCAAAGTGAGACAAAGTGAGACAGCTAGTAAGTGAAATAGGAGAACAAAAAATAGGCTCTATGCCTATTAGGAAGTAGATTTGTTAAAAAAAAATATTACTATATGGTACGTTGCAATGTGAAAAGATGAAAAACACACATAATATATTTTCAGCTTTGTTCTATGGAAAATGATCATGATTGGTGTGTCTTCATTCCTTTCAAGTTGCTATTCTTAGGAATTCATCCATCCATCTATCGATTCATTTATTCAGAATGCAGTAACAGCCTATTGTGTCTTAGGCAGAGTCATAGACTTTGAGGATATAGAAACTAAAAAAGAAATAGATGAAGACTATATAGCTTTTATATTTATATCTTCAGCATGAGGACTGGGCTGGCACATAATAAGAGCTTAATAATGTGAAGTCATCAAAACCAGAAAAGTATATAATGATAATAACAATGTCAAAAAATCAACTACTAAAGACTTCATTGATTGAAACCAACTCTGGGATACCACTGATGAAGAATATTGCTTGAGGGGCAACTAGGTGGTACAGTGGATAGAGCACTGGTCCTAGGATCAGGTGGAACTGAGTTCAAATCCAACCTCAGACATGTGACATTTACTAGCTTTGTGACCCTGAGCAAGACACTTAACTCTGATTGCCTTGCAAAAAAAAAAAAGAATATTGCTTGACAGAGGGATGAGGGACTCAAGATGCAGAATGAGATACACATTTTTTGAAATACCAAATGTGGGAATTGCTTTTTCTTGACTATACATACATATATATGCATATACATATATATATATATACATATTTGTTATAAGGATTTTGATTTTCTTTTCCTACTGTTGAATTAGAAGGTTAGAGGAAGAAAAATAAATATTTGCTAATTTTAAAAGAAAAAATTTTTAAAGCAATTCTAAATCTAGGTCTATTTCCAGAAGAAAATATAAGAAATGGAGAAAGTCCTATAGTTTCAAAATCTTCATGTCAGCTCTTTTTGTAGTGGCAAAGAATTGGAAATTGAGGGGATGTCCATCAATTGGGGAATGACTAAACAAGTTATGGTACATGAATACTATGGAATAGTATTGTTCTATAAGAAACCATAAATGTTCAGACTCTAGAGAAGCATGGAATGACTTACGGGATCTGATGCTGAGTGAAAGGAGTAGAACCAAGTAATTAATGTACATATTAACAACAACATTGTGAAATGATCAACCTTAATGGAAGTAGCTCCTCTCAGCATCTAGTTCAGAGAGCTAAGATAATCATATTAGACTGGCTATGGACAATGTTATTCCCATTCAGAGGAAGAAAAACAAACAAAACAAAACAGAAAAAAGAAAAAAAACAATCCTTCAGAATTGATGAATAACTTCTTAAAAATTATCGCTTATCTATCTCTTTCCTTTAGTCCTAATTCTTCATACTGAAAATGCTTAATATGTAAACATGTTTATCAAAAAATGAATGCACAATACTAATTCGACTGTTCACCACTGTGAGGGGAGTGGGTTGGGAAGGGAAAGTGGAAGGAAATTTTGTAACTTAAAAATATACATGTGCATATAGATGAAAATAAACAAATAAAGTTTTTTTTTAATTGCCTGTCATTCAGAACTACTTCTTAAATGTAAAAAATAGTTTGTTTTACAAGATGGGAATTACAAAAAAAAAGAAAATACCCAAGAGATATTATTGTTCTTTTTAAAATGTTCAGGGGATAATTGAGACATGCCAGCCTTCTGAATAGTCATTTTATATCCAGATAGGGGAGATGATAGAAAACAGAAACCTCTGCCCCTTTCTTAGCATAAAACCATTGAAGACTGCCATTTGTGGATTTATGCCAGCTTGATCTTCAACCAGGAGATTACATAATAAATGATTCCATTTCACAATGTAAGCTAGTAAGTTAGTAGAGATAAATACAATTCCAAAGTTAATTACATAACTCAATACTGTGCCTATTTTTGCCTATGCACTCAACGTAGTGTCAAAGATCCACATGGTAAACTTCCCTCACCCTCATATGCCACCTCAACAACAGGTGCTATTGCTTGCAAGCTGATTAGGTAAAAAAGTCACTCAAAACACACCACCATTGCTTAGGAAAAAAATACACTCAATGAATCCCACTGCAAACTTAAAGAATTTAAAGCTGAAGGACATTTTAAAGATTTTCTGCCAATTGCCACATTTCTTAGATGAGTAAACTGAGGTCCAGAGTAACCCAATGATTTGCTCAAGGTTTACACAGATGGTTAGTGGCAGATCTGAGATTGGGTGACATGCTATATCAATCCCATTCCAGTGCTTCCATCTTCTACTATCTTCCCAGATTGGGGGGGGGGGGGGGCTAGTTTTCTCCTTTTCTTTTTGTGGCTAAATTTTTAAAGCCATCTAGATAGATATGGAAAGAGCTGCTAAGAGCACCAAAAGTCCAAATTTGTTTTGCATTTCTGGGGCATGGTGGGGAGAGAGAACAGGAGATTGTTCACCCCTCTTTGAGTAACTGTCTATAAAATATCAAATACCCACTCAAAGGAGGCTCATTAATTGTATATGGTTGGGGATGGGGGGAGTATTACATTCTTATTACTTCTAAAATCACTGGACTTGAAAAATTGCACTTCCAAAACCGCTATCCCAAACAATTCCTAAAAAGTATCAGATTAAATTGTGGATTCAGAATTCTCCCAGTTTTCCTCATAAGCACATATTTCTGTGAAAATTGAACAAGAAGTATTAGAATGGAATGACCAAGTATATTTTGGCCTGCTACTGCTCTTTCTTCATACTCATTATCTGACTTTAATAAGTCCTGATTTGGTTTCTCTTCATCCTAATTACAGAGCTGATTTCCACAGTTGTCTAAAATGAACACTTAGTTGGATAATCAGCATCACTATGACCAGTTGACTCTAAATGACACTTCCAGACAGCTAGGCGATGTAGCAGATAGAGTGTGTGGTCTGGAGAGTGGAAGAAATGAATTCAAATTCCCCAGAAACTAATTGCTGTGTGACCCAGGGCAAGTCAATTAACCTGTTTGCTTCAGTTTCCTCAAATGTAAAAATGAGTTAGGGAAGGAAGCAACAATGTAACTCAGTATTTTTGTCAAAAAAATCCCAAATAGGGTCACAAAGAACCAGACCCAACTAAAACAATTCAACAGTAAAATAGTTCATCCTTGGGCGAAGTTATTACATTCAGATTTTAATCCATTTTAATAAATCCAAATCAATTTAATAATCATGTATTCATCATCTACCATAGTGATATAAGGCTTTGTTCTGGGACCTGCAGATATAAGCATGAAAAATAACATAGCCTCTGCCTTTCTCAAGGAGCTCACAAGAACTCAATGTTATTAGCAAATGATAATGAGAATATATCAAGCTCTAAATGGGCATGGTTGTCTGTGTTAATGAGATAAGTTTCTCTATATCAGGGCTTCTTAATTGTTTTGTGTGATGGACCGGACCCTTTGGCAGGCTGGCAAAGTCTATAGAACCCCTTATCAGACTAATGTTGTAAATACATAAAATACAGGATTACAAGGGAAACCAGGGATATTGATAGGCAATTACCAAAAACATTGGCGGGGGGGGGGCAGTTCATAGCCTCCAGGTTAAGAACCTGTACTCTATAAAAAGGAGAGAAAAATTACTTCAGGACTAAGTCAAATGGATGGTAGGATGCTGCCATAATTGAAATACCTTGGGGCTATGTTGAGAGGTGTCATATTTGCTCTCTGAGCAAACAAGTCTGCCTAATAACAGTCCATCTTTAAATCAGAGCTGATGGCAAGATGGTCAAATCGAGAAACAAAAGCACAGTAGTACATCTGCTTTACTACTAATATTAGAGCAGTAAATGTGATTGATCAGGTATGTCCTCAGCAGCATACAAAGGAAGGAGTATTGGTACTGGAATCAGATGATCTGGGTTCCATTGCCACTTCTGATGCATAATACCTGTGTGATCTTGGACATTTAACCTCCCTGGAAGTCAGTTTACCCATCTGTATAATGAGGGGGATTGGACTACATGATAGCTGAGGTACCTTTTAGTTCTAAAACTAGGATCCCTATGACATTATCACAGTAACTCTGTTTCTGTAATTTTCAATTCATATTGACCTAGGACAAAGACAAATAATTCTTATATACTTCCTTTATAGAATTCTACTCCTAATGGAATTCCACTCCACTCTTTTTATCCTCATATTCAGAGTCATTGAAGAGAACTACTGATTGAGGTTTATATTTCAGGTTATCTATATTTTAGAATTATTAACTCATATCTCCCATCAGAACTTTCTTTTCCCTGCTTCTACATAATTCACCTGACCTTAAGACACATAGATAATGAAATGATGGATATATCTAAGCCTTAGATTCTAAGGCAAGTCAACACAACATGCCATCTTTGTACACTGCTGGTGTGAGCTTTTCCTAATGGTTCTATATGGAAGCAGTGTACTAGAAGATGACTCTCTTCATCTACCCATTCCATATGCTGTCCAAAGTAATTTTCCTAGCCTCAACCTTATGGTCATTGTCTTAATAATGCTTATGGGAAATATAGGAAGAATGTTCTTTTTTCTCAGTCAGTAAATGCAGCCTAACCATCAGCTATCCTTTTTTGTCTAAATTGTTGACTAATGGTTTTCACCAGGTTGCCCAACTGAATGGATGGACCCTTCATAGATGAAGCAAGAATGGCCAAAGGGTAATTTAGGCCTCTCCTAATGAGTTGTTTTGGCAAGGTTAAACAGATTTGTGATTAGCCTAAACTCAATATCAAGTTGGAAGTTGCTAGGGGGCTCAATGGATAGAGCACTGAGTCAGAAAGACCTGAGTTCAAAACTACCCTCAGACACTTACTAGCTGTGTGACCCTGGGCAAATCACTTAATGTCTGTTTACCTTTAATATGCCGGAGAAGAAAATGACAAAACACTTCAGGACCTTTGCCAAGAAAAATCACAAGGACTGTATTGGTATGTGATGATCTACAAAGGTACAAAGAATCAAAAGTAACTGAACCACACAAAATCACCCAATCAGATCAAATGAAGAAAACAATGCAAATATCTGTAGGGAAGAAACTCTTGGACCGAATTAGCAGTAAAGAGAAAACAGAAAAGTAAAGAGAAAAACAGAAAACCAGAGTTATATCTACAACAAAAGCTTAGGGTTAAGGGGACAAAGTTCCATTACTAAATAAAGTTTAAGTCATAGGTCTTGGGAGGTAAGAATACTAAACATACAACCTAGAAAAGGATAAAAAAGTAATGTTATAAGTAAAGAATCCTGCAATCTTTAAATTCCTGGAGGTGTCTTCTTCCCCACTTGTAAGACATCGATCCAGTATAGACAAAACACACATTTGGTGGCATCCAACCCTCGGTGATTGCATTTGGGATTTTCTTTACAAAGTGGTTTGCCATTTATTTCTCCAGCTCATTTTTCTGATGAGAAAACTGAGACCAACAGGGATAAGTAATTTGTCTAAGGTCACACAGTTAGTAAGTGTTTTGGGGTAGGGTTTTTTTTTTTAAGATTTTGCAAGATAATAGGGTTAAGTGGCTTGCCCAAGGTCACACAACTAGGTAATTATTAAGTGTCTGAGCCTGGAATTTAACTCAGGTCCTCCTGACTCCAGGCTAGTGCTCTATCCAGTCACCTAGCTGCCCCTTAGGATAGTTTTGAACTCATAACTGTCTGACTCCATCCAGTACTCTATCCATTGAGAGACCTAGCCAAGGATATTGAGCCTATTCTAATCTCAAATCCATTTAATCTTGCCAAAACAACTCATTAGGAAAGGCCTAATGTGTCTGAGGTCAGATTTGTACTAAGAAAGTTGAGACTTCCTGATTCTAAGCTGGTGTTTTGTTCACTATGGTACCACCCAGTTGTTTCTGAACCCCGTATTTCAGGACTGTTATAAATCCTGCTACTTGTAAATTAGGAAAATGGCCAGAAAACTCATAAGAATGAATCTACCTGACCCAAGCAGTCTCTGCTTTTTAGGGACCTTCACAAAAGAAGTTAGCTGTTCTTTGTTTAGAATTTATTTTTCTACTTATTATTGATTTTATTAACAATTTATAAAAAAAACTAGAAAATTCTAAATCTCCATGGTTGGTTGTAGAGAAGACTTGCTTGACCATGCTTGCCAATAAAGGTCAACTTTTGAGAATATAAAGCTATCCAACTGTGAATGAACAAAAAGTAAACTGAAAGCAAGATGACCTGCTAATCTTTTGCTCTTTTTGAAGTTAGTTGGAGATTCTCCTCCTACCCTTCTCAGATCAGCCCTGCAGGGAATGAAGAGTATAAAAGAAGTAGTCACCCACTACCATCTATAAGAAATAATACCTGTGCAATGTTTTCTAAAGATGATGTCCTCAAATGGAAAATAGCTCTATTGTTAGAGAAGTATTATTACAATCTGAGCCCTATCAAGTCCTTTGTCCTAATTGTGGAATAATCTGATGTTTTCTTCAGTTAAGTTCATCAAGTTCATCATTTTATCCATCCATGTAAAACCTCAAAAAAACCCCAAACAAACCAAAAACCAAAACTTAAATTAATTGTGCTGCAGGGAACAGAGATGATCACATCAGGGGATCAGATTCTGAGATCTGACACAAAATTCTGTAATAATTTCAGGGTCATTCTATTTGACCAGGGAGTAATGAAAAGCATAAAGGAAGTTCAGAAATGGGAAAATGAAACTGAAGGGTAGAAGGAGAGCTTGAGACACAGATACAGAGAGAATAACGGAGAAACAGAGACAAAAACAAAAATGAAGGCACACAAAAACAGAAATAGAGATAGACAAAGGTAGAGACAAAGACCTAAAAATACAGAGAAAGAAAAAGATAAACAGGGTTAAGGAGGATCAAGGTTATCAAATAATAGTTACCTAGAATCAACATAACAATTGAATCTATTATCAAGACTAAAAAGAGTTGCAAACTCACAAACCTCTCAATTCTAGCCACAAACTTCCTGTGAAATGTTATAACTGTTTCTTCAAACTTATAAATGAGAGAAAACAAGGAAACAGAAATTACAAAAGTAACTCATGAAGAAGAAAAAAATATTTTTCCAAGGAGAGGTGACATTCAAGGGATTTGCTGCCATTTATGAATGATCTTTCTTGACAAAGCATACCTCTTCAAGGCAATCAGAACCAAGGGATTTATTTTTCTTAATTGCCTTAATTATTATATTTGTAGAGAAGAGAAAGGAAAAAAAGTACTTATATGGAACCTACTTTATTCCAGGGACTGATTTACAAATATTATCTTACTTGATCTTCACAACAAACCTGTAAATTGGGAGGTTTTATTATCCCTATTTTACAATTAAGGAAACACAATTGAGTGACCTTTCCAATTCATAGTTAAGAGGTAGTAGAGGAGGCTGAATTTGAATAAGACCTTCCTATATTCAGGATCAGCACTCTATCCACTGTGCCCCCTACATATCTCATATTTATAGAACTGTAAGTGGCCAAAAAGCTCTAGCTTTTCAGACTATGGTACAGTAAATAAAGAGTATTTGAATTGCTGATACCTCCTTATGGAGAGGTTCCTTTATTAAATTTTTTCATACCCAAAGTCTCTTGGGTGGCATATATAAATTACAAGTTCTTTGTTAATAGAGTTACAGTTGGAAGACACCCAGGAAGTCATCTAATACAACCTCCTCATTTTAAAAAGGAGGAAACTGAGGCCCAGAGAAAAATAAATGATTTTGCCAACAACACACAGATAGTAAGTGGCAGAGTCTAAAATGGAACCTTGGCCCCATATTTCTATATCCGGCACTCTTTCCACTACACCATATGGGCTCACAATGTTTGGATAATAACTTGCTCACTCTAAATTAGGAGGATAAGAGGTTTTCCATTACTAGCTTTATATATTTTTGGATAGAGGATTGCCAAATTTTTGGAATATAAGGGCCACTGAAAAATCCTCTGCAAAAATACTTCCTTCAGTCTATTTCTATTATTTAATATACTTATATGTTTAAATATTTCAACTTGATTGATTCCTTTCTTTGGTTCAAGCATTTTCTTCTTCCAGTCTTCCTTTTTTTAAAATGCAAAGATTCCCAAGAGAGGATAAAACACTAAGTCTCTAACAACTTAAAATAAATTCATCTCCTGGAATGGTTTTCATCCTTAACAAGACAAGGCCCTAGGCAACCTAAAAAGCCCTAGAGGAGTGAAGGGGATTTCACCTACTCTATAACTTTGCCAAGAGCAATTCCTAGTTCCCAGAAGGAAAAATATACAATAAGCTTTGGAGAATATCATTTACCATACTGGTTTCAATACTGACCATATTTTTTTCTCAAAATAGGTCTTTGATAAAACCAGACAGCTTACAGTCTACAGCCTACAGCCTAAAGCCTACAACATACTTTTGATTTAAAAAAAATCATTGAAGATCAAAAAGAAATGTTAAAAAAGTCACAGTATATATTTTTGCATAGTAATTTTTTATTAATTTAATATAACTACACTAATATTTGTCCTTCCTTTTTCAAGGTAGACCATGACATCAGGGAGGTGATGCCATGACATGTACATGAATTGGATTTGAGTGAAGGAGTGTTGGGCTAAGTCACCAGACTCCTTTCTCCTCCAGAGTCATCTGGGTCCAGTGGCCTGATATGAATCAGGATGACTGGAAATGGCCCTGGATATGAGGCAATCTGGGTTGAATGACTTGCACAAGGTCACATAACTAGTACCCGTCAAATGTCTGAGGTTGGATTCTAGCTTCCTCCTTCCTGACTCCAAGGCCTGTGCTCTATCCTCTGGAACACTTATTTGTAAAAATACCATATATAGTCTATATCTATATAAAGGTATAGATATATATGTACATATTTAGGAAGTTTATGTGTGTATGGATTTATAAATTTAGCTATGTATTCATTTACATATGATTATATCCATACATTTATAAATCTATCTATCTATATATATAAAGTTTCATTAACAACTTTAATATAATTACAGGATTAGAAACTTCAATTGAATCAAACAATCAAAACTATAAACTAACTGCGAATAAGTATTAATCAATTTGAAAAATTACGGTGGTTGGATGACAAGAATACCATATCTGTGTGCATACATACACACACACACACATATATATATATATATATATATATATATATATATATACATATATATATATACACACCATATATACATTCACATATGTTGTATATACACATATATTCCTTGCAAATATATTTCATTTTAGGAATGTGACCTAGATTGAGGCTGGCCTATACTTGAACAAATATGGTACTTGGAATCCATGGGAGGGTTAAGATTATACAAGAATTTGAGCATTAGAAGAGAACTTTGAGGGGCTTAAGACCAGCATCACATAGAATATGGCAGAGTCAGATTTTGTAATTTGTTTCCAAATTTGTGCTCCACCATGCTGAATGTCTTTTACCCTGTCTCCTACCTTTAGATAAGTTGAACACATTTACATTAAAATGGATCTTATTAAAAAATACAGTATTGGAAGAAGAAAAATCACAAAATTCTGACATGTTTTGTCCATGGGAATCTCTTAGAATCAATGAGACTACAATTATGTCCTCTCTTTATCTTAATTTAAGACTTTCTCTATTTTATACTTTTGTATTTTTCCCTGTTGGAAGCACAAGAAAATTTTAACACAAAATCTACTCTCATTCTCTATAGGTGTCTAATGATTCTTTTTTTAACTCCTCTCTAATTTTTTAATATTCAAGTGAAATATTGGGTGATGAGCTCAAGAATAAGCACTGAATAGACCTTTTCCCCTTGTCACTTAGTTGCATCATAAAATGAGAAATTTTTTAGATGGAAAAACCTTATAAAGTTAGGATTTGTAAGTTTCCCATCACAGTACTTGAAAGAACTGAAAATGCTCTTCAAATGAGGAAAAAGTAGATAGAAAGAAAAGTGAGAAATACATAAAGTGTGAGGACACTAAATTCATGGAAGACTCATTGCTTTTCTGCATCATGATTTCCATTATTTTTGTCCCTGAGAAGGTATCTTTGATCAGAAGAGTCATCTCACTTTTCAAAAGCTAACTGCATATGCTTGAATGTTAGCAGTGACATATACTTGTATAACATACTTGTATATTATCCTGTGTTATCCTTTATAATACTTGAATGCTAGCACTGAAAGTAACATTGGCAATCCTTTATCTCTTTCATTTTATCAAGGAAGATACTTAGACCTAGAAAGGTTGCCAAAAAAAGGATAGACTACTGGATTGTAAGTCAGGAATACTCATATTCCTGAATTCAAATCTGGGCTTTAGCAACTTATTTGAGGGCATTTGCCTCAGTTCTTCATATGCAAAATGAGTTGGAGAAGCAAATAGCATAGTACTCCAGTATCTTTGCCAAGAAAACCCCAAATGGGACCACAATGAGTTGAACACTACTGAACAACCACAAAAGTTAATCTTTTGCATCATTTTTATCAAGTCTACTCTAATCTAACACCCAATAAGCCCTCTATGGCTTGGTTACACGTTTTGAGTAATTAGTAGATAATTAGGTTTTTAAATAGAAATGAGAAACTTTAATCTGTTTTAATGACTTGAAGAAAAGTGTTTTGGATTTTTAGCATTTTTAGCATCACTACTAGATCTTCCCTATTCATGGTTACTGTGCCAAAAAGTGTACTTTTTCCTTTTGATACAGAAGAAGAACTAAGAACCATAAATGTTGACCTTGATCCAAGTCCCATAGAATTCCAGAGAAAGAGAAGAATCAATAAACTAATTGGCCACAAATTATTAAAAGAAATGGGGCTAGAATTTTATGTTTGTACAAAAGAAGAATTGGTCTTAAATACATCACTAACCACTAATGGGATGTTGTGAAAGTCAGGCTCTCAATGACTAGGGGATTTTATCTATTCCATGTAAAAGAGCTAACCACTTATTGCCCTCTTCGGATATGTGGAAGAATGAGGTAATATTTGTACAATGCTGTGAGCTGACTCAAGAGACTAACAAAGACAATTCAAGATGGAAGCAGACAATGTTGGAGCAGCTTTGGAGGGCAAGCATACTAAGTGCACTATTGATTTAGTTGCGAATTGATTTAACGATACTGGAAAACAATTTTGAATTATCCAAGAAGAATGAGGGAATTGTTCAAATTCTTTGACTGCATGATATCACTATATCTAAGGACATCAAAGGCAGAGAAAAGACTAATATGGATCAATGACGTGATCTTTATGAATGCAAAATATACTAGAATCAAAGTAGATGTTCATTGTTAAAGAGAATGATTATACCAATTATGCTATATAAATGTAATAGAATTTGCTTGTGCCTTACAAAATGAATAGGAAAAATTATTAGATACTTAAAGAAGATTTGTTTGAACTAATGCAGAGATAGGTAAGCAGACACAGGAGACAATATTCTCAACAACCCTAATGGTAAAAAGGAAAGGAACACTAAAAGAAATGAGAATTCATATCAATGCAATGACTAATCCTGACTGCAAAGGAATAATGATGAAACATACTTTTCTCCACTCATTAGAAAGGTGCTAATATCTTAGATATAGAATTAGAAGAAACTTTAGAGATAATTTAGTTCACAGCCTTCATTGTTATAGATGTAAAACTTCAGACTGGGGAGGTGTCATAGCCATTTCAGATTATATATATGGTCCATAACAGAATCAAAACTCAAACCTAAGTCATCTGATTCTAAATTTAGCATATTTTCCACATCACCCGACAGGTATTAGAATAAGGTCGCCATTTTAAATAAAAAAGAATGAATGAAAAAAAAAAGGCAGTTATTAAGCTTTTTTTTTACAGCATAGGAAACTGAGACCAAAAGACATTAAGTGACCTGTCCAAGATCACGTGAGTAGTCCGTGATAGAGCTGGGATCTGAACTCTGGTTAACTGATGGCAAATTCAGAGCTCTTTGTACCATCCCACAGTGACTCATAAGGCCTTTCTTCTCATCTCTCACCCCCTGCTTGCTGCTTTTCATCAGACACCTAGTAAATTAAGTTCCTAAGCTAATATTCTTAGCTAATACAAAGAATTTTCCATGAATGTATCAATTTTCTCACTTCTTATGGCATGTGCAATCGAAACAAGTTTCACATTTCCTTTTGTTATTCCTTCTTAAAGTACATGACATGCATCAGAATTCTAACAGGCAAAAATTTGAGGATTTGTTGATTTTTGGTTAGGACTTGTGATTCATCAATATAGGAAACCTTTACTGTAGAAAACTCCACCATTAATGCATTCTAGTTTGCATTCATAGAAAGTTTCTTAGGGCAGAGAAAAGCTAAGTCAATGGAATATGGCTATGAGAGAAAAATATTTACTAAATGCTTGTTACAGACTGGAAGTACAGATACAAAAAGTGAGTTGGCACTTTACCTTAAGAATCTTATATTATAATCTTACAATAGAGGAAAACAACACTTTTAGGAGATTTGTGACCAGAGAGGGTATTTTGGAAGTCACAGGAATGGTGGATGGAGAGACAAAGCAATTGACTGACAATTTTTTTCCAAGAATGATGGTATATATTCTTGCTGTGCTCAGAGCTAGAGATAGTATGTGAGCGGTGTGTGTGTGTGTGTGTGTGTGTGTGTGTGTGTGTGTGTGTGTCTGTGTGTGTGTGAGAGAGAGAGAGACAGAGAGACAGAGAGAGAGAGAGAGACAGAGAGAGAGAGAGAGAGACAGAGAGAGAGAGAGAGATGGGGGTGAACCATCTAGATGTGGGTTGGATATTTAGGAGGAATGCTTACCAATCAACCAACCCTAAAGATCAGGTTGGGGACTGGAATACTGAGTTAAGACAGAAGTAGACAGAAGTTTGGAGTACAGAGGATGGTTAGGATTTGATTTTATCTTCATGATGAATCTATTCACTATGTCCCACAGTTCTCTAGGGATATGAAAAGATGGCTTTTACCCTTTAGGAGTTCAACCTAACCAGATATCCTCTTAGATTGGATAGGTATCATATATGAAACAAACATAGATGAAAGCTCAAAGCACAGGGAGCATGGACTATATATAAGATCTTGGGTCACAGAATTAAAGTTGACTGGGAGCCTAGAGGGTCTCTAGTCTGAATGCATTTTATAAATAACAAAACTGAAGCTGAAAGAAGTTAAATTACTTTCCCAGAGAGACACAGCCAGTAAAACAGAGATGGGATTTGAATTCTTGAAAAGAGCCAAAGAACTTGTCATTGAAAAAAAAAAAGAAAAGGAAAAGGTAAGTCATTTTTGAACAAAAAACTAATTGACTTAATCTCTACCCCTATCCATTAGAATACTACTCAAATATCTCATATATCCTTGACATAATAAAATGGTAAGTTTTTATTGATGGAATGATTGGAAAGTGTTTGGAGACCTATAAGAAATCAAACTATGTAGAATTCTGTTTAGTTTAAGTCCATTCTTCTTTTTCCATTCCCCTTCTCTAATGCAACCCATGATTAATCTCTCTCTCTCTCTCTCTCTCTCTCTCTCTCTCTCTCTCTCTCTCTTTGCTGCTATGCTATCTTAGCCTGTTCAGAAAGCTAGGGATGTTTGTGTTAGGAAGATAGAGTTAAGTTCTGTAAACCTGCTGTTAATACCAGATGCAGAACAATATCCAAATACGCTCTGAGCTTTAGAGGACTCCACCTGGTGTGGGAGACAAGCAACTGAAGGTATAGGAAAGCAGCTGGTGGGGTGACAAGGAAGTGGCATTTCCAGTTAGTGTTAAGGAGGAGCTGAAGAATATGCATAAAATATAAACTCATATACACATCAGCATAGCAAGAGATAAAAGGGAAACGACTGGCCTTTAGCAATCCATTCTTTTACAGGAAAGCAATTTTTCTTTCCTTCCTTAAAAAGACAACAAAACAGAAACAATCAATCATTAATTTTCTCTTCCTCCTATCCTCCCACTAGGAAAAAAAGAGGAAAGCAAAATTCATGTAATGAATATGCTTAGGCAACCAAAAAAAAAAAACTCCCACTTGGTTTTATTCCAAAATGTTGTGTCTCATTCGGCATGTTGAGTCTATGAGCTCTCCATCAAGATGAGTAATTTTCTTCACCAACACTCTTCTGGAATAAAGGTTGATCACTGCATTGATCAGAATTCTTAAGTTTTCAAAGTTGCTTGATTTCACAATGTTGTTGTAGTTTAGATTATTCTGCTGGTTCTGCTTATTTCAATCTGCAATGATTCACAAAAGTCTTCCCATCTTTCTCTGAAACCATTCTTTTTATCATTTTTATACACAATAATATCCTATTATATTTTTATAAAATGATTTATTCAGCTATTTACCAATCAATAAGGACTCCCTTAGTTTCCAGTTTTTTTACCCACCAGAGAAAGAGTTGTTATAATTATTTTTATACAAAAAGGACCTCTTCTTTTTTCTTGGATCCCCCTGGAGCATGGGGCTAGTAGGATTATCAAAATTTTATTTGATTTTACTTTTGACTGAATTGTTTTTCTACATTGAAATATTGAGCACAAGGGTCTAGGGAAGAAATGTACAAAGTAAGATTTACTTTAGGTAGGGTCTCTTTCCTCTTAGGACCCTGAATCACTACAGAATAAGACTAGTCAAGAAAGACTGGAAATAACCAACATGTTGCTATTGGGGGACAGGGAGCTTGTCTGTATCATGATCAAATACAGGCAATTTCAAAAGTAGTCAGAAAGATGAGACTCTGTCAGCTGTCTTACTTTGCTCTCCATTGAACTGCATATCATGTTCTGCCATTCAGGAAGCACAATGCATTATATTCAACCAGGAAATTACTTTTGTACTACAGATAGATCATCTAAAAAAAGGCAATTAAATTAGACATACACCAAGAGAGAAAGACACACAGAGAGGCATAGACAGGGACTCACAATCACCCTTTGAAGGTACTAAGGTTGCCACTTATCCCACAGAAAGGTTCTCAACTGTGAACAGAAAAGTCTAACTTATTATGGAACATCACTTGGTCTTAGGCTAATATAATTTACAAAGGGTAGATGAAGCTTATACTCATTCTTGTTTCCTATCTTCTTTTGTGTTCCTGTTTCCTTAACACCCATATAAGTATTTTATGTACATTTACAATTAAATATCCTTACAATTTGATCCTATAGGACTAACTAGGATTTCCCTTCCCTTCTATTACAGTCTCTTTCAGAATACTACACTTGAGATCTCATTAACTAGGAAGCATCTAGACCATTCCCTTCTTTGTCATCCTACATCAGAGTTGAATTGTCATGAATTTCATTTCCTTGTGACTTTTAATCAATTAACTAGTAACATGTATTTATTAATGAAATGCCAGAAGTTGAAGACAAAGATGAAAATGAAAATTTCCTATTCTATTGGAGTTTATATCATGCACATATAAAAAGTATATGGAAAAATATTACTGTAATTTTAGAGAAGAGGAAGTCTAGAAAGGCACCAGCAACTGGGGAGAATCAGAAAAAAGTATTGTTCCTTGTAACATGATAGCAAAAGTACCTCTTAAAAAACCTATATTGGAATGGATATTTAGAATTTGGGGAATTAGATTTAATAATAGGTACCAATGGGTTAAGAAGACAACTCAGGAAAAGTAAATAGCAGAACGGCTTTACAATTGGAAATATATGAGTTGAAGTCCTGCTTCTGATACATTCCAGCTGTGAGACCACATAAAAGATACTTCCTTTAGATGTGACCATCTATATGGCTGAAAGAAGTTTCCACACTTCAAATTGCCTATCCTGATAAAACTCCCTACCACTCCAAAAAAGCAAGTCAATATATTTATTTAAACCTCCCTCCAAAGAAAGAAGTTTATATTTTAACAGGGTTCTCTCTAGTCTGTATAGCTCCCATTTTCAGACATCACAACAGACCCATAGGGATATATTCTGAATTAAATGAGAATTCTTATTTCCCCTCAAATCATTTCACACAAACAACTCTTACTCTGTGGAAGCAGAACTTGACCTGACCACACTGGCTTTCCTTTCAACCCAATTTTCAGTTTTGGGGTGGGGGTTGTTGCTCCAATCACAGATGTTTAGTTTTTCTGAAATATGAGAGGCAAACAAATTTCAATGGTTCCTACTGATATTCTCTCTAGGTTGAATAGATATGAAATCTAAACATGAACATGACATGTGACATAATCACCAAAAAGGGAATATTAAACAGAATTCAACATGAAAGGAGTTTCAGCATCACTAAGAAAAGCTCTGCATTGTCTTATATTCAAGATTGTATCTTCTGTAAGATGGAATCAGTCAATATCATTGAGTAAAAGAACTATTAATTATAAACACATTATTGGAGTTTCTTTTCTTTTTTTCTAAAATGAGATTTTTGAAATTCCACATGTTCATAAGGGTGTAATATCACTTTGAGGTGTCAAAATATTTTTGATGTATATGTATATGTATATGTATATATATATACATATATATATATGTATATATATATATATATATGAAGGTTCATTCTTTTCATATAAGCAGGAAGCAGATTAAAGAGTTTAATTTTTTCCTTTTGGTGGGGGTGGAGTAGGGCTATTGCAAAGGTACTATCACACAGCAAAGACTGCCACAGACCTCCAAGTGGACATTAATGGCATTAGAATTCCCACATTCATCAACAACAAGGCAGAGAGCTACCTGAAAAATCCAGACTTCTTTACTGGATAATACACGTCAGTTATCAAAAGTACCAAGTGTATAAAGGATCAGATTTGGGGAGCGGGGGACTATTGGGAAAATTTTTTACCACAAGAGGGAGCAAGATAGTTTGATCAGGTAGAAAGATAACTAATGAAGATAAAGCAGAAGATCCCATAATGGGGGGGGGGGGGTTACAACCAGTTAACAAGACTGAATAGGAATCATTTTGTCACCCAAAGAAAGAATAGGTGGAAGGGTTTGGGGGAAAGCATAGGAGAGCATGTATGGGGGGGGAGGGGATTAAGATCTAAGCAAAAAGCGACACTATATTTAAATATAAAACCAAATGTACAGTTAATTACACAAAATAAAATGCATCTGGCATAAGAATTACATTCTCTTCAATTATATGTGACTTTATTCAAACATGGTCTCTATCTACTTGAGTCTTCAACATTATTACAGCATGAAGGTACTAATATTTCCCTTGAAATGAGATTTCCTCCTTACCTGCCTCCATCCCTCTCTATCCCAGTCAGGAGACATCCTTGAAAAGGAACTGTTTTCACCCAATTGAAACAAGAGGACAAGCAGATACGGAAGAATGAAAATGAACTTGTTTGAGAGCTCTGTCTGCACTGCTATATCTACAGAGCCAAATTAGGTACTGTTTAATGGAATTAATAATAGTATTAATGCCACATTGCTTTAAAAAGGAATTACAGCTTAATTGGATCTGCAGTGTCTTTCTTATTATTTATTATGTCAAAGAAATGGATTAACCTCAAAGAGGGAAGGAACCATGAGTTTGCTTTGCAAGATAAATAAAAGTCTATTTTTGTCTGATAGAAAACATGTTAAATATAGCTTGCTAAATGCTAAAACTCTCTGGAAGAAATTACTTCTCCCTCTATCTTCCCTCCCCAAAAAACAAAAATAACAACAAAACCTTAGTAAGCCTGAAAAATCAATTAATAAAACTCCAGCAAATAGTCCTCTAACATTACTAACCATGACTCCCTTCCTTCTGGTTTTTACTTGGAACTAAAGCCCTGTGATTAACATACTTTCTCTTTTGCATAGGCAACAAGGTAGCTTGCTATCCTTTTCTCATCTGATCACACCCTTAAAAAATAAAGATAAGCCTTCATATCCCTGTAATGGGTTTACCTTTTCAGACACCCCAAGATTTCAGGATAGCAGAGCTAGAAGCTTTACTATCATACACTGTATTATGTTTTGCATCCTCTACTGAGGTTTTTCATGTGTACAAAGTTCAGGAACAAATAATGGTCTAACCTTTTTTTTCCCCTAGGAATTAATTGGTCTATTTCTTGTGAAAGACCAAAAAGAAACCGTCTTAGGAAAGGTTAAAGCTTCTTTCATTCTCATATTGAAGAAGGTAATTCTTAGCTAAAAATGATTGAACTAAATGAGCCATTTTTATATATCCCATTTCTCTCTCTTTCATTTAACTAAAGAGATCTTCTCCCACTCTGTCACTCATGAAATCAAGGAAGAGCGAACTTGTTCTGCCTTCCTCCCACTGCCACACACATCTAACCCACAAATTGAGTAAGACAGCCAACCCAGGGAGCTGGATCCAAGTGCCACAGGATTTGAAAGGGGAACTTAAAACCAATCACCCTTGTTCTGGCTCTGTTTTCGTATCTTAAATGAATGAGGAGCTCAGCCAGATTTCCCTTCCTCTTTCCCTAAATTTCTGCTGCTGCAGTAGTAGCTCTTTGCAGTCTGTGTGTGTGTGTGTGTGTGTGTGTGTGTGTGTGTGTGAATTTGCAGGCTGAAACACAGAGAGTGTGTGGTTAAGTGTGTAATGGGGGAGGAGAGAAGAATCAAAATGTATTGCCTTCTGAAAACCCCAAAGTCTCCCTCACTGAGGAAAATCCCAGAGAGAAATGTAATGCAAAATTCTGCATCCAATTTAACTTTTACAGCCATTCAGCCTTCAATGAACTATAGCATTTTAAAATAATTTATTTTGGATTTGTTCAAAAAATTCATCCAAAGAGATTTAATCGGAATGTTCACCCGGCAGGGCTTCCTCTTTTCATAAGGATGCCTTTAGCGGCTCCAACAGGTCTAAGAAAAACACCCCCCCCCAAAATGCTTTTCACTATCACTACCCTTCACAAATCTGTCTGTCTGTCTGTCTGTCTGTCTGTCTGTCTCTCTCTTTCTCTCTCTCTCTTTCTCTCTCTATCTCTCTCGGTCTGTCTGGCTCTTTCTGTCTGTCTCTGTCTCTCTGTCTGTCTCTATCTCTTCCCCAAAGTTTGTACTGTTCCAGCCTTCACAACCACTAGTAGCTAGCTGTCTATGTTTCTGTATGTAGGGAGGGCAGACCACTATATGGTGCAAAGGTTGGGTTTCTTCTCAAGTAAAATGCATGCCATAGTCACACATCCCCGACTAAATCCTCATCCCCATCACTCGACTACCCATCCTCCCTGTAAAATCCTGAGTGCTCTTTATCCCCAAGTCAACCACTGAAACCTTGGTAGAGAGGGAAATACGAAAGGCTATTTTAAGCCATTCATCAAAGGGCCAGCAGCATTCAGCAGAGAGGGCAGTATGAGGAAATGCATAGAAGCAGCAGCTTGGTTCCTCAGCCTTCCCTTCCTACAATGAAAATCCCCTAGTTCCTCCTTTCGGAGGCAAAACCTTGATGAGGAAAGTATGCTCCCTGGTCAGAGAATGCATCCAATACCATTTTTCTCTCAGTCTTCTGTGCTCCAGTGACTGATCATGCGTGCACAGCTCAGCTTATAAAGTTCCCTTCTGTTCTCCTGGGGGAAGATGCGGGGTGTGTGTGTGTGTGTGTGTGTGTGTGTGTGTGTGTGTGTGTGTGTGTGTGTCTAATTCTCAACCTTTATCACGGCACACTGCCTAAGGACCGAGGACCCTTCTGCCTGCTTTCCTGCGATGCTTCTTCGCTTCCCATCTTTTCTGATTCCTGCCACACCTCCAGTCTTCCTTCCACCGTCTCCCCCACCATTGCCACGGCTACCCCCGCCCCAGCCATACAGAAGCCCAGCTTCCGTTTAACGGAGGGTTCTAAGAAGTGTGGGTGGTGGTGGTGGAGGGAGACCCCCTGGGGGGGGAGGGAGAGGCTGAGAGCCGGGGGTGCGGAAGACTGCATTAGAGACTTCGATTTTGCACCTCCCCTGCATGAAGGGTGGGCTCACTCCCTCGCCCAGCTCCGACTCTCCCGAGCTCAGCCCGAGATTCGCAGGATGCTGCATCTTTCCTGCTCCCCGCTTCTCGTTTGCAGCCTGCGCTGACAGACAGACCCAAGACAGACAGACACACACACACACACACACACACCCAACAGATGCACACGCCCCAACGTGACTACCTGGGAAAACCAGGGGAACCACCACGTATAAAAAATGTTCTACTGGAATATAATAGTAGCAATAATAAGAATGATGATGATGAGGCATGGGGGGGTGAAGCAAAGGGGATCAAAATGCACTAGTAAACAGACACAATAAAAGACGGTGGATGCCCGGATTCCCTTCTGGCTGCCCCCCACCCTCAGATCCTACCTGCTTGGGGGGGATTGGTTCCCCCTTCCAGGGTGCGTCTCTCCGCGCTAGCAGGGAACTCGCCCGGCTCCCTCCTTGAAGCAGCCCCAGATCAGGAGGAGATCGCCTTGCTCATGTTCGTCGGGGGGACACGGCGCCCGGCCACCCCGGGAAGGCTCCGGTGCAGGGCGGGCTGGAGCGGCTGGGCGGGCGGCAAAGCCCTGTGTGCAGGAGAGGGGACACACGCGCGAGAGCGCGCGCACGCACACTCACAGCCTGCCTCGCGCCCTCACACACTCAGGCTCGCGCCCCCCCGGCCCCCGCGGCCGGCCCGCCGCTGTCCGCCGCCCTGCCCGCGCAGGGGCGCCTCATGCTCCGCGGCTCGGCTCCCGGGGAGAGCCCAGGGAAGCCGGCGGAGCCCGGGCGCCCCGCTTCTGCCCGCCTCCACCACCGCCCCCCGCGCAGCCTCGGCTCCCGTTGGCCGCAGCGCCGCCGCCCGCCTCCCCTGCTCTCCCTCTCTCTCTCTCTCTCCCCTCGGGGCTTTCTCCTGTTCAGAATATTTGCGATTTTTGAGGTTCTTCACACCGCTCTCTCGCGATGCGTCATGGCTGGATGCCAGCCTGCCCGTCAAGAGCCAGACCCCCCTCCCCCGCCGAGCACCCTCTACAATGCCACTCCAACTTTGGCTTGCAATTTACCTCTCTCCAACTAGCTGCACACCTTCTCCCTGTGCACAGCCCGCTCCGGGCCGCCTTCTCGGCTCTGAAGCCCGGAACAACACACCTAGCTCTTCTCCACACTCTTTGTTCCCTGGCCAAAGCCAAGCGCGCACTAGCCTCGGCGTAGGGCAGGGGAGCCGGGGATGGGGGCACGGGCGCTGTCGGGCGCCCTCCCTTCTTTGCGCCACATGCGGGAGAGGGATGCTGCCACCGTGGAGAAGCAGGGGCATTCCCTTAGCCAGGAGCTCTGGGAGCAGCTCCCGGCTGACCTTTCTCTGGGAGAACGCGCCTCACCTGGCCAAGAAAGTCGAGGCTTCTGCCTAGCAAGGAAAGGCAGGCAGGCAGCGTTGAAAAGGAGGAGGGAAGAGCCAGGAAAAAAGCTGAGCTACCTACAAGCCCAGCCGGGAGTCACAAACCCTGCACTTTGCCACTTTCAGCCAGGCTTATTCAGAAATAATTTGCCAGAAATGCTGGAATGGAAGCAAGATGGGGGGGGGGGGGGGCGGAGAAACTGTAAAACTCAAAATAAATAAAACCTTTCTAAATAAAAAAAGAAAATTTCAATTTAAAAAACAAAAGAAATAATTTGCAACATGTGCATATGGATGAAAATAAAGAAATCATTGCAATGCATGATAATAAAAAATGTAAGGAGCCAGTTCTCTTGACACTTTAATATTCTTTACAATATCATCATGTTTTAACTTGGGACAATGTGTATGATTTCCTGGTTTTCAAAGGGGGAGGAAGAGTAAGAATAGAGCCTTAGAGGAACTAAGGGATTCAGCAGCAAAAGTGGAGATGGAAAGTTAAGTTTCTTGACTCTTGGTGGAGTTCTCTACCTTTTCTTTTTTTCTGGAAAGGCTTAGAGGGATATGAAAGCATAAAATAGTGAACTCCATTGCATCTCCAATACTACCTTTCTTTCCAGTTCAGTAACCCTGGTGATTTAGTAGGGATATCGACATGGAGCAAAGGTAGTTCTTGTTCAAGAGAGAGAGAGAGAGAGACAGAAACAATTTAGATACATACATAGATACACACAGTTTCGATACATACATAGATACACACAAACACAACCCATTTACTCTAATCTAATAAAGATTTCTGTAACAAAAATCCCTTTCCTATGTAAGACTGAACTTTAATTTCCACTGGAATTGTAGCTTCAGAAGGAGGCTTAGAGCTTTTATGATCTAATCTCATTTTAAATTTCAGAAAACTTATCCCGAAGAGTTTGAGTGACTTGTCCATTTGGTCACAAACATCTGGCAAATGTAGATCTAGTTTTAGAAAAATCAGTCCCATTTATTTGTCACAATAACCCTGGTAGATAGATTATACGAGTAGGATCATCCCCATTATATAGAAAAAACTAATCTAAAAGTTTGGGAATCACATTTCTGGTCACATAAATCCAAAGTCAAGTTACTTGACTTCCAGTCCAGCAGAATTCCCAGTAAATCACGTTGTCTATTAAATACTTCCGGACTCTAAAATAATCTTCTCTTTGTATAACTTTGGTAGTCTACCTCTCACCTCTATTCCCCATTATCAAGCGCCTCTCTTTATCTTTAACTCTTCTTTATTGAAGTGATCCAAATTATTTCAAGTTTTTTAAAAAAGCAACTGATCTGTCAATTATCCATAATCCCATATCAAAATCGAATTTTTTTGGTCAATTGTCTGAAAATAGACATGTAATCTATTTAAGAGGTTATTGGATCTCTTCATGAGTTTCTGAACCAAATCTATTTTTAATATTGTGGGTACTTATGCTCAGCCAAAAACACTCTCCTGCTCAACACATGCAAAATGTGAAAGGCAGACATCTCATTCACACCTTGTCTTAGGGCCCAGCAGCAAAAACAAGGAGAATTGAGTTGCTTTTTAAATACCTCCAAGAGTGATTTGATGAAAAAAGTAGTGGATTTTGAGTTGATAGACCTTATACAGTATAGAAAAAAATGCGAGGGTTCAAATCCTCATATTGTCTCTTGTGTGACCTAAGGCAAGTCTCTTGACTTCTTCCTGCCTTTCATCTCATCTGTAAAATGAGGGGCTTGGAGTAGATGACTTCCAAGGTAACTTCCAACTCCTGGATTCTTGTAGTTTCAACTTCCTCATGTATAAAGTTGCAGTATTTGCAATGGTTTACATTCCTGGGACCTTGGAAAGGTCAAATTAGATAATGAGGATAAAATGTGTTTTATAGTCCATAATGCATTATGTAAATACAAAGCATTCTTATGTTTTTTAGTAAGAAATTTCTGAATTATAGTGTTTTGGGGAAATATGAAAGAAGAATCTTATTGCAAATAATCTTCTAGAAAGGCTAAGACCTATTGGAATTTCAAATTGTGGATATTACAGAATAGTTTTTGAGCATTCAAATATATTAGGCATATATATATATACATATATATATATGTATATATATATATATATAAAACTTTGAAATTAAGACTCAATTTTTTTAGGTGCTTGTTTTCTATTTATGGGGCAGATAGGGGACACAGTGGATAGAATACTGGGTTTGGAATCAAGAAAACTCATCTTCATGAGTTCAAGTCTGACCTCAGACACTTAGTAATTGTGTGACCCTGGGCAAGTCATTTAATCTTATTTACCTCAGTTTCCTCATCTGTAAAATGAACAGGAGAAGGAAATAGCAACCCACTTCAGTATCTTTGCCAAGAAAACCCCAAATGTGGTCATGAAGAGGCTAATGCAACTGAAATGATGAATGACAGCAACATTCCTCACTGGTAAAATGAGAGCATGAAACTTGAGGTAAGTACCTCAGAGGTCCCCTACCAGCTTTGAATCTATGAGCCTAAGATGTCTATATTAGTATTCTCACTTCTTAAATACTTTGTATTTTGAATCCTTGTTATTAATTTTTTTCTTCAAATCTGGCCTCAGACACTTAGAAGCTGCATGACTCTGCACAAATCACTTAACCCTGTTTGCCTCAGTTCCTCATATGTAATGAACTGGAGAAGGGAATGGAAAACCACCATGTCTGCCAAGAAAAGCCCAAATGTAAAATTACCATATTCTAGTGATTAGTGATTCTTACTTTACTGATCTGATTACAAAGAAGTCTCTATAGGGAATAAGTTAGTAAAAAAATACAGGAAGTGTTTTCTTTTTTCTGAGGTTTTTTGTTTGGTTTTTTTTGTTATTTTTTTACTCTCTAGGATAAACAATCAAGAAATAAATGAGTTTGTGCATCATTTTGCGGACAGGACATGGGTGTCTTAATAATTCTTTAGCTCAGTAAAAATGTCACTGGGCCAAAATACATAATTTGAAGAAGGAAAAGAGTAGGAGTAAAAGTGTAGCAACGTTTTTTCCTTTTCTGTTTTGATTGAACAATGAAATCTTTTATTTTTCTTCTTTTTTTCCCCATCTTTCTTTCTTCCTTTTTTAAACTCACAGTTTACCACAGAAAGGGACTGGGAACAAGTTCAATGTCAAAATATGCTCCTGGAGAGTGAAAATGAGATGATGTGTAATAGATTTATTATAACCAAAGTCTTGGTATAGCAAAGAAAGTAGCTGTCCTGAAAAGTTGGTTTTAGAAGATTGCTATTCCTCTTCTTAAACAGATTTTTTTTTCCAAAGAAGTTACACTAACTTCATTATTATTGGATCATGGACTATCAATAAGCTGAAGCCCAATATAAAATTCATTAAAGAACTTTGTAATATTCAAGACACTGTACTATACATGAGGAGATAGAACAACCAGTTTTCTCTCCCTCTTAATACAAAATACAAAAAAGTAATAGTTCCTGCTCTCAGGGGTTTACATCCTAATGAGAGAAGAAAATCCACCTAAATGTTGTAAGTTACAATAGAGAATTGGATAAAGTTCATGACACCATACTCCTTTTTCTACAAATCTTTTCCTGAAAACTATTTACAAAACAATGGTTTTTTTCATTGTTCATCCAACTGGACCCTCACCCATTAGAAACATTTGATAGGTTCAATTGTTTTGGGAAAATCAACAAACACTTCAGTGTCAGGAGCCTTTGAAGAAGATTGAATCAAAAATCCCTAAGGGAAAATATTATACATAGGAGTAAGTTAATAAATACCTTTTGATATTGGTGGTTCTATTCGAAGTGAAAGATCTTGAGAACAGTAAGAATCTATGAATTAGACATTTAGAAAGCTGTAGTTACATGTAGTGGTAGTTATTAGTAATAGTCCTGGAGTCAGAAAGATCACTTTCAAATCATCTATCAGTTACTTCCCAGTTTTATGACCCTGGGCTAGACTGTTAATCCATTGGTACCTCAGTCTCCTCATCTATAAAATTATGGGGTTGGATTTGATGCATTAAGTCCTTATGAATTTAGACACTATAAAAACTCATTGGAGATTATGCTGAATTGAAATTTGAAATGAAAATCTTAAAAAGAAATCCCAGAGAAGGATAGTCTCAGTGTCTTTTACCTTTGTTTTAGAAATTTTGGAGCTATGCACCAAAGAGATGTTAATATATTTTATTCAAGGAGTAAATTTTTCCTGATAAAATATTCTAAATATTTTTCATATTCTTAACCAACACATTTGTAGTAGTAGTATACACTAGGCTGTAAAATTTTTGACTTCATCATGTCCTCAGGTACCTTATTGAACTGGAAGACAAATCAAACTTTGTACTTGTGTTCAATCAGTACTTTTTGTCCTTGAGACCCATTTCATTGGAAGGTAGAATGAGGAATTCTCCAAACTCCATTTATGGAGGTACCCCAGCAGCCATCTCTTCATTTCTGATTTTGCTTCAATGCCTTTGGGGGATTGCTCTGAGTCAATTAACTTGTGTATGCCAAAAGGTGGGACTTGAAATGATTTCTTGACTCTGAAGCCAATTTTCTATCTTGAGTTTATACCATACTGCTTCCCACCCCCCATTTTAAAGCTTGGCTGGGGGTACAGAAATGGTTCACCCCCAAATTAGTCAGTGTGTAAAGGCAGGAGTAAAATAGACATAAAGTGAACCAATCTAGGGCTTTGTCTCTGCAGCTTTCTTAAAAATGGAGGGGAGGTCTGCCCATCAGTTGGGGAATGGTCAAGTAATTTATGGAATATAAATATTATGGAATACTATTGTTCTATAAGAAGCCATAAATGGTCAAACTTTAGAGAAGTATGGAATGAATTACAGGATCAGATGAGGAGTGAAGGGAGAAGAACCAAGTGATCAATGTACACATTTACAGCAACATTGTGAGATGATCATCCCTGATGGATGCAGATCCTCTCAGCAGTTCAGAGAGCTAGGACAACTGTTTTAGACCAGCTATGATCAATGCTATACCCATCCAGAGGAAGAAAAGCAAAACAAAACAAAACAAAAAAGGCCCTTCAGAATCGATGAACACTACATACACTTAAAAATATCTCTTATGCATTTCTTTTCTATAATCCTAATTCCACATGGCTAAAATGATTAATCTGTGAAAATGTTTAACACAAATGTACAATATTAATCTGATTGTTTCCCGCTGGGGAGGCGGGTAGGAAGGAAGGGTGGAAGGAAATTTTGTAACTTAAAAATATACATATGCATATGGATGAATGTTGAAAAACTTCCATAATATGTATTTGGAAAAGTAAAATATCAATTAAAAATGTAGGGGAACAGGTTTTTTTCTGGGGGGTGGGCACTTAGAAGCATTAGCCAATATTGTGAAGCTTTTTTAGTCCTTCAAAATGATTCCTTAGTTATTCCACTGAAGATCATAGGGTCAAATTTCTAATTCCTTTAGCAATGAAACCTATTTGGGTAAATCATTAGTCATTTGCATTTTATTTTTGAATTGACTCAGGGTGGATTGAATAGAGTCTTAGAAGTTATCCAAAAAAGACATGGCAGACTTAAGCTTGGTTGAACTGGAAAAACTTGGCATTGCCCTCCTAATTTCGTTCACTTCTATATAAACGTGGTCTAGTTTATGATCTGGAATAATAGCACTGGCCTCATCATTGATATAGATCCTTGGTTATGCATTTTGCTATATTAATTTATGTAATAACTTTCACAAATCGGAATAGTACCTCTGTCTATGCAGAGGACAAGAACTGCTTATAAGAAAAATGCAGGACAATAGCTAAATGAATATGAACCAATTGAGAAGGGTCACATTGTTGTTACAATGACACTGGTATTATTTCCAGTACACTAAAACATATCATATCATATGCTTGTAGCTCCTGCTGGGAGCTATGTCTCCCCCATCCCCTTGGGGTAGGAATTATTATCTGAGATTCATGGGAAAAATGTGTGTAATTTGAATTGAAATTAGGTAGGAAATAGGAACTCAAAGCAAAGTGATTTACTAAAATAGCATCATAATAACAATGCTATAAAACATTCTCCCCATAGATTTATGGATGGAGTATTCTACCACAAACACATCAGTGCAAGAGTAGGCAAAAACTTTGAATATATTATTGTAGAGAAATATTTCATCCAAGTCAATCTGCTCCTCTTTTTTTTTTAAAGATTTTTCAAGGCAATGGGTTTAAGTGGCTTGCCCAAGGCCATATGGCTAGGTAATTATTAAGTGTCTGAGGTCAGATTTGAACCCAGGTACTCCTGACTCCAAAGTCGGTGCTCTATCCACTGTACCACCTAGCTGCCCTCAGTCTTCTCCTCTTGATACCTCCAGTAGCATAGGTCTCCAATATCCTTTTCTTCTGATTATCTCTAATATTTTTTTGTTTGTGTTTTGGCTTTTGTTTTTTTTCAAGGCAATGGAGTTTAGTGACTTGCTCAAGGTCACACTGCTAAGTATCAAATCTGCTGTCAAATTTGAACTCAGGTCCTCCTGACTCTAGACCTGGTGCTCTACCCATTGCACCACCTAGCTGCCACCCCCCCCATCCTTTTCTTTTCATAACATTTTCATCCTATTCTTCTCTCCTAAGTTTTTAATAGCTTAAAACTTCAATATGTATTTTGTAATCAAGAACATAAGAAAATTTTCAATGATAGTTCTGCAAATCAGATAGTACTTAGAATTTTTTTAAAATTTTAATTAGTTTTTATTTTAAATTTAAATATAAAAGCAGAAAAGAAAAAAAATTGTCATGTGTGCAGCAGAACATGAGAGAATTCAAAATTTAAACCATAAATTTCCATTTTAAGGAAGCCTATATCATAAATACCACACATTGTGTTTTAAATTGACTATCTTTGCTCCTTTGTATGTTTACTTTGTTCTTTACTGTTCACTTTCAACTTTATTTTCCCTCCCCACCTCAGGCTACAATTAAGCATGAATAAATCTACATATCTGCATATATATATATATATATATATATATACACACACACACACATATATATAAACATTTATATACATACACACATTCATATGTATAGATACATATACACATGTATATTCATAGATATAATCATATACATATATGCTCTTATACATTCAGACTAATATGCAATATCATACTATACTTCTTTCTATTTATCCTGTCTCTCTCTGAAGGTAGATAGCATCTTTCTTCATAAGTCCAGGTCTTTTCTAAATCCACCAGTTCATCATAAAATATTTTTTCACTAACTGACAAACTTCTGGTACAAACCAACAGTGTTATCCTGAGCATTACATAAAGACATAAAGATTCAGTAAAAACCAAAGACCAAAAGTAACTGGTGAATCTCTTTGTGGGGGGGGGGGGGCAGAGGGGAAGTCCTGATCTATTATTTCATTATTGTAGGAAACTCCTTGGTTTTGTTTTTTTTAGGGTTTTTTGTTTGTTTTTTGTTTTTGCAAGGCAATGGGGTTAAGTGGCTTGCCCAAGGCCACACAGCTAAGTAATTATCAAGTGTCTGAGGTCACATTTGAACTCAGGTACTCCTGACTCCAGGGCTGGTGTTCTATCCACTGCTTGACCTACCCATCCCTAGGGAACTCCTTGTGAGGAAAATTTCCTTGTAAATACAAATCAGCAACCTTTCTGAAATGTCCATTTCTACCTTTCGGAAGTAAACTTCAGTGTTTATTTTAGGGAAACCAGTTGAACCATGGATACTTTCAGTTGATTTGTATACATAAGCATAGTAATAACAACTAATTGATAGGAAGACTATTGTTGTTGAGTCATTTCAGTCATGTCTTACTCATCTTTAAGGCTTTTGGATTTTTTTTTTAGCAAAGATATTGGAGTGGTTTGTCATGTCCTTCCCTGCCCCATTTTACAGATGGGGAAATTGAGGCACTCAGGGTTAAGTGACTTACCAGGGTCATACAGTTAGTAAGTGTCTGAGACTCAATTTCAACTCATGAAGATGAGTCTTCCTTATTCTAAGCCTGGTGCTATGTAGTTGCTCAATCAGAAGGCATATATCCTTTAGTTAATCATTACCCTGCTTTGCTTATGTTAAGCACATAAAATTCATAGGATGAGATAATAGATTTAGAACTATTAGGAAGGGTTCTTAGAAGTAAGAAAGTCCAACACCCCCATTTTAAAGATGAAGAAACTGATATGTTAAATTGCTTGTCTGGAATAACACAGCTAGTAAGTATTTGAGGCAGAATTTAAACTTTAATTTTTCTGACTACCAACCTAGCACTGTATCCACTGTACTAACTAGCTTCCTTATTCTATAGAAGAATAATTAAATAAAGTAAATGAATATTAAATAATCTAAATCTATTTCTAATAAATCAAATGACATAATTTTTAAAAAAAATTTCTTTTTAATTCTACTTATGATAGATAAGTGAATTTTAGAGTATATAATGTGTATAGTATATAGTATATAGTATATAGTATATAATGTCAGAGAGAATGATGTTCTAACATCTTCACTTTCCCCTTATAAGGTCCAAGACTCACATAAGGAAACTGCATACTACCTTTTGTAAATGGCATTTTTGATTTGTCTTTGATTGTTCAATCCTTTGTAGATTCCTTTCACTTTCTAATGCTTTCCCCAATACTTTCAAGAATATTCCGTTCCTACAATTTAGAAGAATTCTTAATTTGGGGGTCCAGAAGAATTTTTAAAGAAATAATAAAATTTGATAACTATATTTCAAGATAATTGAGTCTTTTTGTGATTCCATATATTTTATAAGAATGATAATAGCTACCATTTATATATTACTTTAAGGTTTTCAGAATAATTTCCAAATATCATCTCATTTCATCCATACAATAATCCTGGGAAGTAGATGCTACTCTTGTCTAAGATAGATTTGATTATTATCCCCATTTTATAGATGAGGAAATGGAAGCAGACAGAGGTTAAGTGATTTACCCAAGGTCACATTTAGAAAGTATTTGAGGTCACATTAGAACTCAAATCTTCCTGACTGTTTCCGACATTATACCACGATGCCTCCAGAAACACAAACAGTTCCATGACCACAAAAATGTTAAGAAACTCTTGTCCACATACATCATCTCGGTTGAAAATTCAGGTAAATTTCATAAACCTACTTTTTGATCTCTTTTAACAAAATTCTCTTACAAAAATATATAAAAGAGGGTTTTTTGTCTGCTCTCTATAAAATGTGACCTGTTACTATTAGAATGGCATTGTGAATTTCTAAAATTTGCCTTCTTCCTCTGAAAACTTGACATGTAGTTGGGAATTTTTGCAAAGCACTTAACTTCTACAAACTGAGCCTCTCCATATCTTATGTCTTCTGTGTTTGAACTAGCCTAGCCTTTCTCAAATGGGACATTATACATAAGAAATTGTGGAATTTTTAAACAAGCTATCCCCAAAAGCACAAAGAAATAATGTCTTAAATTTTTTAATTCATTCAGAAACTGACCCAGCCTAGCAAATCTGAACTTCATGACAATTTTTAATAAGATAATTTTTCTCTTTTGACCCTTTTAAAAATGATTTCAGGAGGAAGTGATATGACTGTGGATACTTTTTATCTTTTGGATAAAGGATGCAGAAATAAAGTCTCTTCCTGTGATTTTTAATCTTTCTGACATCTCTTGAAAGCAATCTTTTTACCTGATATATGAATTAATCACTTCATATTAATTAATGACAGATATTCATCTTTGACAAGTTTAAACCTGATTTAACCTTAATAGAGCTTTCTATTATTAGGTATTTATAGTAACTACCAGCAGAGCATGGACATTTTGAGATTATTGTTAACTTATTTAATGGGAAATGGTGTCCATGTGTTACAAGTTGATATGGACATATTTTTTAAAAATAAAGATTAAAGTATCTCTACAGAATAACTGAATAGATTTTAAAATTAATTTTCTACTACTTTTTATACTTCATTTTCTTAGATCAAGCAAATATAACCTATTATATATACTGTACATATACAAAAGTTTTTCTTCTGTTAATATTAAAATTGTTTCCTTCAGATTCACACTTCATGTTAATTTTTCTATTGTAAATACAACAGATTTACCCATTCATTAACTGGCCTAACATATACATATGTAGCAATTCACACAATTCCTTTTATCAATGAGATAATTATCTGTAATGTCTGGCACAAAGCAGTTATTATATAAATGCTTATTTCCTACTCATGCCTTCTCTGCTAAGGTAGAGAAATTCAACAGTCAAATAAGATTTAGTTCTTGTTCTCAAAGAGCCTCCTGTCTACTGGGGGATGAAAATCAACTGATCCTCTGCTAAGCCATAGAGGATAGAATTTTAAAATTCAACAATTAAGAAATATACTAGAAATCGAGGGGATGCCCATCAATTGGGGAATGACTAAACAAGTTTAACGGTACATGATTGTGACTGAATACTATTTTGCTGTAAGAAATGATGAACAGGTTGTGTTTGGAAAAAACATGGAAATTCTTGCATAATAATTAAGGGTGAAATTTGCAGAATCAAGAGAATATTACATATAGTTAATAATAATATTGTTTGAAGAATAACTATGAATGACTAAGTTATTCTCAGTGTCATGAATATTGAAAACAACTACAATGGATGGACCTATGAAGAAAGATGCTATTGATCTCCAGATAAAGAACTGATAAACAGAAATATGTTTCATATAGATTTATATATGCTCATGTGAGCTTATAAATATATATACATATAATTACACACATACACATATATATCTATTATATATATGAAATATGTGGTTCTCTCTGGTGTAGGGTGGGGAGGAAGGAAGAAGATATTTTGGAACTTAAAATGCAACAAAGGAAATAAATAAAATTTAAAAATTATTAAGTATTTATTGAGTAGATATTAACTTCTCAACTTATATCACTGACCTCAAAAATCAGTCAAGGACTGAGAATGAGTAGAGAATATTTAAATCTCTGTACAATTTCAGAATTTTTATTAAATTCTTTCACCTTTCAACCTGGAGTTCATCTGGGGGCCTGTGGATTAGAGAGTAGGAGTATAGATCACATGTACTCAGGGTAACTATATTTTCCACATGAAAAGATCACAAGCATTTATCTTATATGGTCCATTAGTAACTATTGTGGGCTGAAGTAATGTCTTTGAATGATGTTAGAAAAAGAATAAAATCAACAGAGGCAAAGATTCCACTTTTTTCATATATCACAGATTTTCAGTTAAAGCAACTCCTTACCTATATCTCTCTTCCCAGGTACTATTCATATATACATGAATAAATGGAAATATTTTATAACAGTAGAGGAGAAGAAGTGGATAGAACTAATACCTGTCTAATAAATGTTGTTGTTTGAAGTTTTCACTTTGCTGTTTGTTTTATTGGACATGTCTTCCCACAGTATCCTTGAATCCATTTAATAACTATCAATATCAAATTTAGGGGCTATAATATGACTCTTAACAGTAATTATGGGTACATTTATAAAAGAGGGTCTAGAAAATCTACTTTATAGAATTTCCAAACAGACTTGGAAGAGACTTACGAATCAAACTACATCTATTTAGAACTTTCAGCAACAACACTGTGAAGTCAACCAACCTTTTTATGAAGACTATTAGTAAGCAGAAATCCATTATCTCTTCAAATAGACCATTTCAACACTGGTTAGTGCTAACTGGGAAGAATATTTTCCCAATATAGAGCCAAAGTCTTCCCTGTAACTTCTGCCCTCTAAGGCAAGAAGATTAAAATTTAATCACTCTTCCAAATGACAATCTTAAGACAGTTTCCATGTCCTTGAATTTTATGTTTTTCAAAGTAAGCATTTCTAGCTCCTTCAACTACATATAGACTGTTTTTTAAATCAATTATGACTGTCCTCCTTTTGTTTTCTGTGAATACACACAAAACAAAGTTTTTAAAATATATATATATATATATATGTATATATATATATATATATATATATATATAACTTGTTGAAGCCCTCTTTTCATTTTGAAACATTACTTTTTAGTCAATGGTATCTTCAGACAAGCAAAGAATGTTAATAGAAGCAAAGATTGACAACCTGGGGACTTGCACTAATTTTGGGTTATGGTCATACTTTTGAAACAGAGCATATAGCTCAGAATTTCCCCCTGACTATTTAAACCTGATCTACTTCTTAAAAAGTTAATGGGGCGGTTAGGTGGTGCAGTAGATAGAGCATCTGCCCTGGAGTCAGGAGTACATGAGTTCAAATCCAGCCTCAGACACTTAGTAATTGCCTAGCTTGTGTGACCTTGGGCAAGCCACTGAACTCCATTTCCTTGCAAAAAAACTAAAAAAAAGTTAATATTATGTGAAGGAATATTATCGTATTAGATGAAATTGTGAGTGTGAAGAATACAAACATGAAAAGATTTACATGATCTGATGCAGAGTGAAACAATCAGAGCCAATAAAAGAATATAGAGTTACTACAATAGAATAAAATGGAAAGAACTACCCCCACAATTAAATCAGCATTGAATGTTACAAAATTACAAAGATTAAGCATGACTTGAATGAAGACATTTAAGAAGCCACCTCCAGCCCACACCTTTGTGGAGGTAGGAGGAGCAAAACTTTGCAGATTGTCTATATTTTCAGATTTTTCCAATGTATTGATCAGTTATACTAACATTTTCCTCCTTTTGAAAAAGAAACTCTGTCATATAGGCTGACTTTCTCAAAGAAGAAAGGGGAAAGATGTTGGAGAAAACTAAGATGTGCGATGTCTTTTTTTAAGGATTTATTTGAATCTTCATCATCAAACAGTTTCTGACACACATTGTAAGCCCTTTTAACTTGTTGACTGCTAGCCTGAAAACTTCCTTTTTAGTTTTTATGGAAATTTTTTAAAATAACTATTTTCCTTTCTAAAAAAATGTCAATATGCCATTCTATCAATCAGCAATCATTTTCTGAGTGTCTACCATGCCACAGACACTTTGTTAAATATTGTCTTTATTCAATGAAGAATAAAAACATCATCTCTGCCTAAACAAACTTTCATTTGGGGACACATAAACATAAGCCTGGAAGCTAATGAGAAATACATTTAATGCAATTCAACAATAATCATCTACCATGTGCTGGGTGATGTCAATACAAAGATTAAAAAAATCCTTTTCTCAAAGAACTTATTTTACTGAGGGATACAGCAAATATATTTATATTTTTAGTAATATATAATATAATATATATAATATATAATATAAATATAATATATTTATATTTTTAGTAAAAATATAAATAGAGACAAATGAAAAATAACTTTTTTTCTAGAGTGGGGAAACAGAGCACCAACAATCATTTTGTTTTTTTTTCTTTGTATCCCTGGTACTTAGCACAATGACTTAAAATGAGTAGACTCTTAAAAAATGTTTACTGATTGACTGACTGCCAGCTGGAAGATTCGACAATGGCATTTGGTAGAAGATTCTCCTTGAACTGAACCTCAAAGGGAGCATCTGCTGAATGCAACAACAGAGGAGTTATCACAAGTTCTTTTTCTTCCTTCATGTAGTGAAGAGGAAATCATATAGGATTGCACAGTTCAGTTAAGGCAATCAAGAATGTGAAAATTATATGCAGCAGCCATCACAATTCTAACTGCCCAATCAATGATATAGCAAATAAATACTAAACCAAGAGAACAATGTACATATCAACAACAACATTGTAAGATGAACAAACTTGATGGAAACAACTCCTCTCATCAGTTCAGATAGCTAGGACAAGTGTATTAGACCAGCTATGGGCTATGTTATCCCCATCCAGAAGAAGAAAAATGAAACAAAACAAAGCACACACACACACACACACACACACACACACACACACACACACACACCACCACCACCATCACCACCACCACCATCACCACCACCACCACCACCACCACTGCCACTACTACCACCACCAACAACAACCCTCCAGAATCTGATGAATACTTTATAAAAATTATTTCTTATTTATCTCTTTCCCTTAATCCTAATTCCTCATTCTGAAAATAATCAATACTAATCTCTAAACATATTTATCAAAATATGTATGTATAATGCTAACCTGACTGTTCACCACTGAGGGGAAGGGGTTAGCAAGGTAGGGTGGAAGGAAATTTTGTAACTTGAAAATACTCATGTGCAAATGGATGAAAACAAATAAATTTTTTAAAAAGAAAATAAATACTGAAAGCATTCTAGATAGAAAGATCTCTGTAGACAACTCATTTTCAAAGACTCTCTGTGTTAGATTATTTTGTTTTCCCCATTTAGGCTGTGATCTCCTCAAAGGGAGGAATCATGATTTACATTTCTGAATCTATAGTGCTCAATAAATTAAAGCTTGCTGAGTTTTAATCAATTTAATAATTTTAATGGAATTTCCTTAGGAAGAGATGATCAAGCTTTTTACCTGGTACATTTTATTTCAAAAGATCATGTAACATATAGCCTATTTAATCCTTTGTTTTAAAATGCACTGTGTGCATGCTATGCTGGATATGATTACATTGCATCATCCATTCATTTGGAATTGTTTTAGATGGGCCTGAAGAATTTAAACTGGAAATATAAGCAAAGTACACAGGCAGAGGAGCTCAGGGCTAAAAAAAAAAAAGATAAATTAATTAGTAAATAAAATAGCACAAAGGACATAACAGAAGTAACTAATTTGCTTATGTTGAAAACATTTGAACTGATCACTGACTGGTTTGTTCAGCCATTTAGAACATAGAAATATATAATGTAGTTTAGGTCATATGTTTGATCCCCAAGTAAGCCATTTATCTTCTAGGGTTGCAGACTATACCTTAACCTGAACCAGGAATTTTGCAAATATGTACTGCATGGCAAGGCTAATTAAGTAAGAGAGTAAATGTAGGAATGGAGTGAAGCAAATCCAACCTCACTATATAATGATTTGCATATAAAGAGTAAACATATTAAGAGAACAGGAAATAGTTTACTTTTCAGATTTGTGGATAAGGGATGAATTTGGAACAAAAAATACAGAAGGCATTACAAAATATAAAATTTAAAAGTTTTTGCACAAAAATATAATGAAAATTATAAGGATATCAGAAGAAATGTGTAAGAAATATCTCTGAGAAATATCTCATTTCTCAAATATATAGAGAACCAAGTCAAATTCATGAAAGTGCAAGTCATTCTCTAACTGAAAAATCATCAAGGGATATGAAAAGGTGGTTTTGAGACAAAGAAATAAAAGCTATCCATAGTCATGAAAAAATGTTCTAAATCACTGTTGATTAGAGAAATACACATTAAAATAGCTCTGTGTTATCATCTCACATTGATCAGAGTGGTTAATATAACAAAAAATAAAATGTTGGATACTGGAGGGGATGTGAGAAAACTGTGACACTAATGCTGTGTTGGTAGATTTGTGAGCTGATCTAACTGTTGTAACAACTGGAAATTATGGGAATACTGTTTAATTCAGCAATATCACTGCTAGGTTTATATTTCAAAGATATATCAAAAAAAGGAATATATTTGTACAAAAATATTTTAGCACCTCTTTTTATGGTGTCAAAAAAGTGGAAATTGAGTGAATGTCCATCAATTGGGGAATAGCTGAACAAATTATGGTATATGTATGGTATGGGACACTATTGTTCTATTAGAAACCGGGAGGCATTGGAATTCAGAGAAGCCTGGAAGGATTTGCATGAACTGAGCAAGATGAGTCAGAACCAGAACATTATATACCCTAACAGCAACATGGGGGTGATGATCAACCTTAATAGACTGCTCATTTCATCAGTGCAACAATCAGGGACAATTTTAGGGTATCTGCAGTGGAGAATACCATCTATATCCAAAAAAAGAATTGTGGAGTTTAAACAAAGACCAAAAAGTATTAACTTTAATTTAAATTTTAAAAAAAGGTATCATATAATTTTGCTCTTACACATTTTTTTCCTTAAGGATTTGATTTCTCTCTCAATACATTCAATTTTGATCAATGTATAGAATATAAGCAATGTAAAGACTATCAGATTGCCTTCTGTTGGGGGGAGGGAAGCGATATTGGGGGAAAATTGTAAAATTCAAAAAACAATAAAAAAATTTAAAAGTTCATGTGACATCTTTATTGTGTTTGACATACACCTTTGTAGACCTATCTTTTATCATTTCCTTCAGAATACTGTATACCTTACTTAAATTTCTATTAATTTCTTTTTTCCCTGTAGATAAATTTTGATTTCTTGCATTCCTCAGAGAAATATTATACTTAAGATGTTGATTTATCATCTTATTATCCCTTGCTTCCTATTGCTTTGTCAACATTTTCATTTTTACAAAATAATTTCCCTGATGAGATGCCACAAAATAAGGCTTTTCTCCTGTAGATATGGTCATGCCAACATTGATAGGTGAAACAAACTGGGTTGGTACTTGCTGCATTGAGGAAAGTCATAAGATTCTCTCTGAGGGCTCAATTTTTACATCTGTATGATGATAGGGGTCAGTTTAATTCACCTCTGAGTTTTCTGCTAAAATTCTTTGCATAAGGGATGCCCTCAAAATTTTATCACAAAGAAAAACCAGGCTAACTTGTTTTTAAATTTAAAATGAGTCATGTATAGCTCCACTAGTTTTTGGCAATTTGCTGTAAATTATATATGCCAGGGTTAAAAGATTCCTAGTGATTCCCATTTTATTTTTTTTAAATTTAAGGCAATGGGGTTGAGTGACTTGCCCAAGGTCACACCATTAGGCAATTATTAAGGTCTGTGGTTGAATTTGAACTCAGGTCCTCTTGACTCCAGGGCTGGTGCTCTAGCCACTGTGCCACCTAGCAGCCCCTGTGATTCCCATTTAAAAAAAAAACTTCCTTCTGTAGAATTCTTTTTTATTGGTTTCTTTTTTAAAAAGTAATTTATTCCTTTCTTAATTACTTTCCATTTTCCATGTTAAAGATATAATATTTCTCTTCTACTTAAATAGCTATCCTCCCCATCTCTGATAAATAGCCACCCAACATTTTTTTAACAATTCATACTTTAGGATTTATTAAAATTTGTTTGCTTGTTGTCCTATATAGTGATTAGCATCTGGCAAGCTTAAACTCTATCTGAAAAATTTGTAAAATATAATTCATATATATATTTCATATTTTCCCCTTATTATTTTCCTCTGCTTTCTATTCATTTTCACTCTACCTTTAGTTCTTTCTATACTGAGAGATACCATGCATAATCCTTTAGGGTAGTTACATAGTACAGTAGATAAAACTCCAGCTCTAGAGTCAGGAGAACCTGAGTTCAAATACAGTCTCAAAAACTTGACTTTTACTAGCTGTGTGCCTTTGGGCAAGTCTTTACTTAACCCTGATTGCCTCAGATCCAGGGCCATCTCCTATCAGCCTGCCACTGGACCCAAATAACTCTGGAAGCCAATTCACTTGTTTGTCATAGCATCACTTCTCTGGTGTCATGGTCTTCTTTGAGAATGAAGGATAAATATCAACATCATAATCTTTTAGTAAAATATATTAGGCTTGAAACTTTCCTTCTATCTGTACTTTTTTAAAATAAATTTTATTTTTTTGTTTTAAAATCACCTACATTTCTCATTGCATTCATACTTTAATGCTTCTCTCACATAAAACTATCCCTTACAACAATAATCTATTTAAAAAAAGAAAGACAAAAAAGTTACACAAAAATTAATCAAAAATATTTGATGCTATATGTAGTAAAAAAAATCAGTTCTACTTTCCCTGGCTCTACTAAGGTACTAGGGCAGATAATTACTCAAATCCTTCCTTAGACAAAGTATGATTATATAATTTTATAATATTTATTTTAATTGTTTTATTGTCTTTCATTTATGTTCTTGTAACAGTTGCATATAGTGTTTTTCTGGTTCTCCTTTCACTTTGTATCAGTTCATGTAAATTTTTCATTTTTTCTGTATATAGAATTTATTCATTTTATTACCAGGCTTTGTTTTAATAATATTTCTTTACTTCTATGTGCTACAATTTCTTAACCATCCTCCAAACCATGGGCATGCTCTTTGTTTTTATTCCTTTGCTACCCCTCCCCCCACAAAAAAGTATTGCTACATGTATTTTGGTGTTGTTGTTGTGAATAGAATCTTTTTTTTTTAGGGTTTTTTTTTTTTTTTTGCAAGGCAAATGGGGTTAATGCCCAAGGCCACACAGCTAGGTAATTATTAAGTGTCCGAGACTGGATTTGAACCCAGGTACTCCTGACTCCAAGGCCAGTGCTTTATCCACTACGCCACCTAGCCGCCCCCCCCCCACCTCCCCACCCCCGTGAATAAAATCTTCCTGTTAATCTTTGATCTCCTCAGGGTAAGTACATGGCATTTGAATCACTGAGTCAAAGTAGGTGGAAATTTTGTCAATCTTTTTGCAAAAGTCCAAATTATTTTTTTCAAAATTCATAGTGTATATCTGTTATTCTATTTTATTTATTTCAGAACCTTTTGTATTTTCTTCATATTACATTCTAGTGTGGGTATTTCTTTCACAGAGTCTATGACTTAGTCCCATTTTAAATGATTTATTCTACATCATAGTGCCAAGGCAGAATTTAAACCTTGAACTTTCATTTTCCAAGTCTGGCACTAGCCACCACATCAGGTTCTCTACCTCAGTATCCTCTTTTATAAAATAGGGATAATATCAGTACATCCCTCACAGTTTTATTATTTTGATCAAATGAGATAATATAAATAAAACACTTTACAAATCTTAAAGCTTTGCATTTTACCAATATTTCCTACAAAATTAATTGATTAGTGGAAACTTTACAATGAAAATTTTAGTTCATCAAATATAAAGCTGAATGTCTGTGTATTGACATACAATAAATCTCAAAAGTTTTACATGCTCATTTTTTCTTAAAATATTTTTAAAGTTCTCTTTGTGGCATTCACCTACTGGACAATAATTGGCACTGAATTCATACAACTTTGATATGAATTCTTTAATCTTTCATCATTAAGTAATGCTTTTATCACACTAGCTATCATGACTACATTTGGTCAGTCCTTTAATCAAGTCTAGCCTTAATTGTAGTCCATAATTTCAGCTGGTTTAAATCAGATGATTTCTCAGGCTATTGAAATATATCAATCTCCATATTATGGGTATGTTTCCTAATTTTTTATATATGCTGCATGGTGGAAGATCAAGGTATTTTCTATCTCCATTTGGAAATTATTGCAATTCTGAAAAAATATAGCTTCTAGGTAAATCAAAACATTAATTTGAGTTCATTGTTTCATCAACTGTAAGCAAACTTTCAGGAAAACTGAAAGTTAAAAGAAAAATTTCCAAAATCTTGTGTATGTGTGTGTGTGTATTTTATAGTCTGATGAAGATACATAGATATTATGTGTTCCCCTAGATTTCTTCCTACAAAAGGTTTGAGATAACCTTGAAGGAAAAATTGTCACCAGTAAAAATTCCATTTTCTAATCTTTGTCATTCTAGACTCTGTATAGTTAATGATCAATATCACTACCATCATCACCATCACCATTCTTGTTCTTGTCATCCTCCTCCTCTCCTTCTTATTAATTTTATAAGTCATTTAACACAGGCACACAGTACTGAATAAATGTTAACTATTATAAAATCATCCCACATTGCTAAAGTTTCAGAAACAATCCAGCTGCTAGCTTCCTCTGAAGATATTAATTTTACTTAAGGCTTAATTAGTCTGTTTTATAGCAATAGTTAATCAGTTATTGTTGATTTTGGCTTTTAATTGTCCCTTCCTTGGCACTTCAATATGGTTGATATGATTTCACTATGGGTCCTTGGAATGCTTCACTTTACCAAATCCATAACCATTTCAAGAGCATTGATTGTTATTGATCTGTGCTCATTACGATGTTTGGATGCAATGACCATTCTTAAAAATTGTAGAATTCAAAATCCATTGACAGAGCAATGGGACACATAGATATGGCATGACACAAAACAGAACTCAGCTGACAGAAAATTAAGTAATGGTGGGGAAGCAAGATCAGTCTAGCTTTATGAGGTCAGGTTTAGCTGTTCTGATTTAAACTAGTGTAATCAGAAGCACACTTGCATGACCATTATGGTCACAAAATAAACTACATCTGAACCGTTACTTGCCAAATAATTTCCATATTTCTATAGAAACCTCTGTTACTTCATTGATCCCATTGCATACTTCCTTCAGACTATTTAGGGTCTAGCACTAACCCTTTTTAAATGCATTAATTTCATTTGCTTCTTTTTCTTCCCTATGGGTCTCAACTGATAAGCCTTAGTCACAAGAAGAACATATTACTTAATTCTCCGGCACAACTTTTCTATTAGAATAGATTATTTTATTAGTCAATGCCAAAAGCCTTGCAGCATTTTCAGATTCAGTCTCGGTAAAACATGACTATCCTACTTTCCTGACAGTAGATAGAAATGTTACTACATTATAGTACAAAGCTAAGCATACTACATCTTTTTATAGCTTAAAGTGTTCTTACTCTTTTAGTTATTTAGAAGAATGGTACCCTTTCACTGAAATGAGAAGTTAGAGATCTGAGATGTAAATTTACCTTGGAAATAACTTTTTCTTTGTGAAGCTAATAATATGAAAGAAAATCTGAAACTATTATTGCAAATGCAATCGCATTTTTAAAGTTATTTGTTGAAAAAAGCTTCTTAAAAGTGTTTCAATACAGATAGCACACATCTTCTGTCAATCTGGAACTAGAACTTTTAAATAATGAGATTTTTTTTTTAGTATTTCTCTATTCCTTAGTGACTAATGAAAGAGAGACAGAGATAGAAAAAGAGAGACACAGAGAGACAGGGAGAGCCAGAATCAGAAATATCAGTCAAATTTTTAAAACTATTTCTATCTAGAAAAAAATGAGCTCAGTGAAAAGGTCAGGGCAGAAAACGTGGAAGGGTAGCCCTCAGAATGTCAGCAATCTAATGAAAACAATCACAGAGATAGACCTTGAACAAAAGTTCATTTCTGAGCCAGAGGAATAGTTAATGGAGGAGATTTAAAATAAAGGAAATGTACTAGTCTTGAAGTCAAACTGCTAAGAGAGTTGCCTGTCAAAATAGAGCACATCCCATAACAAAAGGAAATATCCGTTGTCATAAACATCCATCAATTCATGGCTTGATTTCTTGATTTATAGTACATTGATGACCAATTGCTGATTTTCTTCCTCTTGTCTCTCATTATACTTCTCTATTACCTCCCTCTATTGCCAAGAATACATACAGAATAAAAGTTAAAAATCATAAAATTTTAGGATCTTGGAAGGGATTCCCAATACAATATAGTTTATCTTTTCACCCAATATGAGTCTTCTTTCTATAATTTTCTGGATTACTCATGTAAGGAAACTAACCTGCTGATTGAAGGAGCCATACAAAGATACTCCCAAGGTCTCTTTGAATAACTTTGAAACTAATTGCATAACATGGAAGATGCTGGCAAAGGACCCCTAGCATGGTGTGCCAGCATCAAAAAAGGCTTTATTGGCAAAGCAGATTTGCAGTAATTCAAAAGAAACATGAGATGTGCAAATCTAGAAATCCCCAAATGTTCCTAGGGATGATTTATGCCTAACCTGGGGTAGAGCTTTCCAAGTTTGTATGGGTCTGATCAGCCATCATCCAAAACACTGTAACTTAAGTCCAATATAGTAATGACATTTTGGTCACTTCAAGAATGAAAGGCAACAACTTACCAACCCAACCAAGTTAATAAATAATTTCCTTAGCAAACTTCCCTTACTATGGTCTACTGTCCACAAAGCTACCAATGGGATTTCCCTAAAATGTAGGAAGTCATTCTTAGGGCAATAAATTATGGTGGCTTCCTTTGACCTTCCTGTTTGATATTTAAAGTTTTTCACAGGTCAGTCCATTGTTATCTTTCTAATCTTTCAACATCAATGTCTTCTATAAATTATAAAGTCTATTTATACTGCTCTATTACTTCTTTCCTACATATGACGCCCTAGCTTCCGTCTCCCTGCCTCTGCATTGGCTGTTCCACATGCCTAGAATGTTACCCTTCTTGTGTTTCTTAGAATCCTTGGACTTCTTCAGTACTTAGCTCCAAATCAACTTCTGCAGAAAACTTTTACCAGTCTTGTCATGTCCCGCTGTAAAGTCTTTTCCTCTGCTACCTTCTATTAACTCTACATGGATGTTGCATATAATTTTATTGTTGATATTATCTCTTCCTTTCCCCTCTCCTCCAACTCTAAGTTCCTTGAGGACAGTCCTTGTTTGATTTTTTGTGTTTGTATCCCTCATGCTGAGCAGAGCAACTGGCACATAGTCAGAAATTTTTGCCAAATAATTGTTTAATTGAATCAGATTATTTCTTAAAAACTTATCTTGATGGAGGTTTTACCACATTCTGAGATAATACTTCCATTTTCATGAGGTTCTAGCTAATAAAAACATTTCTTACATTAAAATGAAATGTATCTTTCTAACTTTTTAATAATTAGTCTTTATATTAATAAATTAACAGATTAAATATCAATAGCAACAAAAAAATTAGGAAGGGGAATCATTGAGGGACAGGTAGTGAGTAGTAAGTAGGAAAGATTTTTGCTTTATTTGGAATTTGCTAGTTAAGATTTTTCAAATCAGATTTTCCTTCCATTAGGGGATTAACTATACAGTAGGGTATTGTCATGTTCTCCCATCTCAAATGGTTTCAACTGCTATTATGATAATGCCCGAAGATGAGAATATTATGAGAATAAAGTTTGAGCTCACTGCTGCTTTGGAAAAAAATCAAATGATTATGTGTAAAAACAACTTTTAGCATTTCAGTTTTGAATAACTATAATAATCAATTTATTTTCATTATTCATGTATCTATATCACTGTAATATTTGCTATATGCTTCCAACATAATAGCTGTATGAGGTAAATAAAGAAAGTGTGGTTATCCTAAATTTTAATATGAGGAAACTGAAGCTCAGAGAGATTGAGTAACTTGTGCAGAGCCATACAATTAAGTGTCAGAGCCTGGATTTCTAATTCATATAACTGTGGACTACAAACTCAACTCCCATCCCACTATGTCATTTCAAAGTTTCCTGGCCCTAGAATTATATAATTATTACTCTCTTATTTGCTGACATAAATTCAGTCTATCCAGTATAAGCCCTACCCGGGCTAGGAAATGTACTGATTTGCCTGAGTTCTCCCTAAAACCCTTCCAATACTTTTAAATAATGCCATAAAACAATTTCTGGAGAAACAGAACCCACAAAAGGACTTGATGAAATAGTTTTCCATCCCAAGACAACTTTATGGTTAGACAACTTAGAAGACTGGCAGGAAAGGTATGTTACAACTGGAAAAGAGTGGAGCAAAGTATAGCAAAGGCTGTACCAGTGCAGACCCAGACCCAACTCCAGCTCCAGTCAACTAGAAGCAGCTGCTGTTGCTTTCAGAAATATTCACCCACAGATGGAAGGGAGTTAAACAACTAGCCATAAAAAGATTACAGGGGTCTCTTTGCTGGCACTGGGAGCAGGACTCTGTTGCTTTGCCTATACTCAGATCTGGTAAACAGTCCTGGGTGGCAATCCCAGAAGGAGGAGGAGCATTAGTACACCAAAGCTTGCAGCTGGGACCCCACTCACAGTTCCAGGGCAGAAAATAGTACCTGCATCATTCAAAGATGGGGAACAGGTCAAGAGAGTAGTTAAAACCTTTCCTTAAATCATACTACCTTGGAAGAATTGAAAACTTATAGGACCCTAGAAGTATCTTTGAAGCAATTGCACAAAATCCCAGAAAATTGGGTCAGTGTACCCTCCACACTGAATACAAAGCCATACTTTAATAAAGACTTAAAAGTCAAGTATTAGACTGGGAAAATGATCAAGCAACAGAAAAAATCTGATCATAGAAAATTACTATGGTGAAAGTAAGATCAAAGTATACACTCAGAAGAAGATAACAAAGTCAAAGTTCCTACATCCAAACACTACAAGATATGAATTGGTCTAAGGCCATGAAAGAGCTTAAAAAGGACTTTGAAAAATCAAATAAGAGAAGTAGAGAAAAAAATGGGAAGAATAATGAGAGTGACGCAAGAAAATCATGAAAAAAGGCAACAACTTGGTAAAGGAGAACCACAAAAATACTGAAGGAAATAATACCTAAAAAACAGACTAGAATAAATGATAAAAGAAGTACAAAAAGTTAATGAGGAAAAAATGCCCTAAAAATGCCAAATGGAGGGGTAGCTAGGTTGCTCAGTAGATAGAGCACTGGTCCTGGAGTCAGAAGGACCTGAATTGAAATCTGATGTCAGACACTTAATAATTGCCTAGCTTTGTGACCTTGGGCAAGCCACTTAACCCCATTGCCTTAAATCAATAAACAAAAAAAATTAAATGCCAAATGAAAAGAGGCATAAAAATTCAAAGGGGAAAAGAAACTTCTTAAGAAGTAGGGGTGGTCAAATGGAAAAGGAGGTAAAAATATTACCAAAGAAAATAATTCCTTAAAAATTAGAATTGAGTAGGAAGCCAATAACTTCATAAGAAAGCAAGAAATAATAAAACAAAACAAAAGAATGGGAAAAAAAGACAAGATGAAATATCTCATTGGAAAAACAATTGACCTGGAAAATAGATCCAGAAGAGAGATTTTTAAAAAAAAATTGGACTAACTGAAACCTATGATCAAAAAAGGAGCCTTGACATCATCTTACAAGAAATTATCAAGGAAAAGTGCCCTGATAGTCAAGAACCAGAGGATAAACTGGAAACTGAATGACTTCACTGATCATCCTCCTGAAAGAGATGCAAAATGAAAATTCCCAAGAATATTTTAGCCAAATTCCAGAGTTACCAGGTAAAGGAGAAAATATTGCAAGCAACCAGAAAGAACCAATTAAATATGATGGCGCCACAGCCAAGAAAACCAAGATTTAGCATCTTCTACATTAAAGAATCAGAGAGTTTGGAATATGATATTTCAGAGAACAAAGGAGCTAGGATTACAGTTAAGGATGATCTATCCTTGGGGTCGTTAGGTGGCGCAGTGGATAGAGCAGTGGCCTTGGAGTCAGGAGTACCTGAGTTCAAATCTGGCCTCAGACACTTAATAATTACCTAGTCATGTGGCCTTGGGCAAACCACTTAACCCCATTGCCTTGCAAAAATCTAAAAAAAAAAAAGAAAAAAAAAGAATGAGTTATCCAGCAAAACTGAGTGTAACCCTTTGGGGTGGGGGTAGGGGGGAAGGATGGATATTGAATTAAATACAGAATTTTCAAGCATTTTCAATGAAAAGATTAGAATTTACTTGTAAATATTTTTATTATTTTATTTGTTTTTCCAATTACACACAACGGTAATTTTTAACCAATCCTTTGTTTTTTGCAAGCTTTTAAGTTTTACAATTTTTCTCATTCCCTCTCTTCCCCCTTCCTCCCTCTGAGAGAAAGCAATCTGAAATAGGTTCTACATTTATAAGTATGCTAAATATAAATCAATATTGATCATGCTGTGAGAGAAGAATCAGATCTGAATAGAAAAAAAACATTAGAGAGAAAAAATAACATAATGCATTAGATAACTTTTAAAAGTTTAAGATAACAAGCTTTGGTCTTCATTTAAACTCCACGGTTCCTTCTCTGGATATGGATGGTATTATCCATCACAGATCTTTTAGAATTGCCTTTGATTATTGTACTGCTGAAATGAACAAATCCATCATGGTCGATCATCTCCCCATGTTGTTGTTAGTGTGTATAATGTTCTTCTGGTTCTGCTCATTTCACTCAGCAACAATTTATGCAAGTCTTTTTAGGATTTTCTGAAATTCCACCTTTCATAAAATATTAGTGTCCCATCATGTATAGACAGCAATTTGTTCAGTCATTCTCCAATTGATGAACATCCCCTCAATTTCTAATTTTTGCCACTACAAAAAAGAGCTTCTACGAATATTTTTGTACATGTGGGATTTTAAGCTTTTTTTCATGATCTCTTCAGGATACAAACTCGATAGTGGTATTGTTGAATCAAAAGGTATGTACATTTTTATTCCCCTTTGGACATAATTCCAAATTGTTCTCCAGAAATATTGGATCAGTTCACAACTCCACCATCAATGTGTTAATGTGCCAGCTTTCCCACATCCCGGCCAACATTAACAATTCTCCTTTCCAGTCATATTGGCCAATCTGAGAGGTGTGGGGTGGTACCTCAAAGATGTTTCAATTTGCATTCCTCTAATCAGTAATGATTTTGAGCAATTTTCCTTATGACTATGGATAGCTTTGATTTCTTTGTCTAAGAATTGCCTCTCCATATTCTTTGACCATTTATCATTTGAGAAATGATTTGTTTTTTTAAATTAATTTGACTCAGTTCTCTATATATTTTAGAAATGAGTCCTTTGTCAAAAACACTGGTTGTAAAAATTATAACTCATCTTATTATATCCTTTTTAATCTTTGTTGTAATTGCTTTGCACAAAAACTATTTTAATTAATGCAATAAAAATTATCCAGTTTTTTAAAATAATACTCTCTATCTCTTCTTTTGTAATAAACTGCTCAAACTGCTCTCCTTTCCATAGATCTGATAGGTAAACCATTCCTTGTTCTCCTAATTTCCTTGTAATATTACCTTTTAGTTCTAAATCTTGCATCCATTTCAACTTTATCTTGGTCCAGGGTATGAGATATTGGTCTATGCCTAGTTTCTGCCATACTATCTTCCAGTTTTCCCAGCAGTTTTTATTGAAGAAGTTTGAATCTTTGGATTTATCAAGCAGTAGATTACTGTAGTCATTTATGGCTATCTCTTTTGCACCTAATCTTTTCTACTGATCCACCATTCTATTTCCTTGCCAGTGATACCTGTACCTCTTAAGAATTTTCTCATTATTAGGGCAGTTAGAAGGATAGATAGAGGTCACAGGTATCAGTTGAATATGAAGGGATGATATCTAGAAAAAATAAAATGAAAGGGTGAGAGAGGAATGCACTTGGAGAAAGGGAAAGTGAGAGATAGAATGGGGGGAAATTATCTCACATAATAGAAGCAAGAAAAACTCTTACAGTGGAGGGATAGAGGGAAGACATGAGGTGGGAGTGAAACTTACTTTCATTAGAATTAGCTCAAAAATGAAATTGGGTATAGAATTCCACCTTATAGAAAGTAGGAGGGGGAAGAGTTTAAGAAAAGGGGGAGTGTGTAATAGTATGAAGGGAAGATGGAGGGATAGTCAAAAACAAAACACTTTGGAGGAGGGACAGGGTGAAAGGACAGAGAGAATAGAATAAAGGAGTGGGGGAAAATGAAGGGGAATACAGTCAGTAATTGTTAAAAAAAATTCAAAGCAAGTTTCTCTGATAAGTTTTTGAACATAGAGAACTGTGTCAAATTTATAAAAATAAGGGCCATTTCCAGTTGATAAATGAACAGTTTTTAGAGAAGTAATCAGACTTAAATATATATATAGCCACATTAGAAAAATGCTTTCACTATTGATTGGAGAAATGCAAAGTAAAGCCATTCCTAGGTAGTACTTCATCCCAAATAAATTGGCTAATCAGACAAAAGGGAAAGCAGAAATGTTGCAGGGGATGTGGAAAAAAACGAGACATTAATATTCTGTTGGTGGAGTTGTGAACTGATTCAACCATTTAAGAGAAATTTGGAACTATGCTCAGAGGGCTTTAAAATGCTATACTCTCTTTGATCTAGCAGTACCAATACTAGGACTGAATCCCAAAAGAAATTAAAAAACAAAATAGAAAAGGACCTATATATACAAACACATTTCTACCAGTTCTTTTCTGGTGGCAAAGAATTAGAAATTGAGAAAAGGATTACAAACTGGTATGTGATTATGATGGAATACAATTGTCCTATAAGAAATGATGAGTAGGGGCAGCTAGGTGGCTCACTGGATAAAGCACAGGCCCTGGAGTCAGGAGTACCTGGGTTCAAATCTGATCTCAGACACTTGGTAATTACCTAGCTGGGTGGCCTTGGGCAAGCCACTTAACCCCATTTGCCTTGCAAAAAACCTAAAAAAAAAACCTAAAAAAAAAAGAAATGATGAACAGCATGCTCTTTGGAAAATAGTTGTCATTCATAGCTGATTGTCTTTTTTTTTTTAAAAAACACTGGTTGTAAAAAAGACAATCAGCTATGAATGACAACTATTTTCCAAAGAGCATGCTGTTCATCATTTCTTTTTTTTTTTAGGGTTTTTTTTTAGGTTTTTTGCAAGGCAAATGGGGTTAAGTGGCTTGCCCAAGGCCACCCAGCTAGGTAATTACCAAGTGTCTGAGTCTGGATTTGAACCCAGGTACTCCTGACTCCAGGGTGGGTGCCTGATCATCTTTTAATATTGCTGTTACTTTGGACACAACGCATTTCACTAAACATCAGCTCATGTAAGTCTTTCCAGTTTTTTCTAAGAGCAAGACAACTCTAAGAGACTAATGATGAAAAATGCTATCCATCCATCCCCCCAAAATGAACTGATGACTGTTCAATCTGAATACAGATTGAGACATACTTTTTATATTTTCTTATTTTTGAGGTTTGTGTTTTTGACTTATTTTTGAGGGGAGATTTATGTTTTCTTTCACAACATGACTAATATGGAAATGTTTTGAATGACCTTACATATTATAGATCAAATTGTTTGCCTTCTCAGTTGTAAGGGGGGGAAGAAAGGGAGAGAATTAAGAACTTAGAGGTTTTTTTTAGGTTTTTGCAAGGCAAATGGGGTTAAGTGGCTTGCCCAAGGCCACACAGCTAGGTAATTATTAAGTGTCTGAGACTGGATTTGAACCCAGGTACTCCTGACTCCAAGGCTGGTGCTTTATCCACTGCCACCTAGCTGCCCCCAAACTTAGAGTTTTAAAAATGAATGTTTAAATTGTTTTTAAATATAATTGGAGGAAAATAAAATACTAATTAAATTTTTAAAAAAGAATTAACTCTGAAAGGAGAACTGGAATGATTACTTGAAAAGAAAACTCCTTCCCCACCAAGCCTGGAATCAACTTTCAATTTCTAGTTCCCTTGTCATCTAAATATTTCGTAAGGTTTCACTGACAACCTGTCTCTTCTCACAGACTTCCTTCTGATTATTCTGGTGTTTGTCTCAGTAGCCTTTTCAAATGGCTTTACTTTAGATCTAGATTTGTCAAGTATTTAAATCTGTTTTGGGGAAAATCATTTATTAAAACTATTCTTCTATCCCTCCTCTTCCTCTATCAGATCAATACTGAGTATCACTGTCAATTTTGTTTCAATTTGTATTCAAAAAAGCTAGGGTGAGAGAGGAAGAGAGGCATTCATTGAAACTATAAATACATCTGTGAAAAGAGGAAGATGAATATAAGATGGACTTAAAGGGGAAAAAAACAGGTCATCTGTGATTCAGCAAAGCATAGGCCTTAACGGAGTTATAGGATTTTAATATCTTTTTTTTTTGTTATAGAATGGGCTTTAAAGCAATCATTACTGGTGCTCCATGTCCCAGTGCTTTAATTCTTAACATTGCCAAACAACAAACACAAGACTAGATCATTCTAACCATTTCTTTCAACTCATTGCATAACCATTACTTTCTATTATTTTGGTTGCCTTTCCCCTTTAAAGGAAGAAAGACCAAAAAGGACTTCTCTTTTGTGCATGCCCCATAATTTTAAAGCAAGGAACTCCTTAATGCTGACTAATTCCCTGCTAAAAAGCAACCAGGATTGGGTCGGTGACTGCATTGATCAAGGAAATTCCTAGACAAGAAATTTCAATTACTATAGGTTTATAACATCTCTCAAACTGGTAGATTTGGTCAGCGGCTGGTCGTGGATAGTTGAGCCAGGCACAGACTGATGCCCATATTAAATACTGAATGAGGAGAGGCTGAATCAATGAAGCAAATCAAAAATAAAACAAGACAAAAACTTTCACTAAATTAAAAAAGGGAGGGAAAAGTCCAGTAGACCCATGTTACTAGTTCATATTTTTAATAAGAATCAATTCAAAAGCAGAAGAGTGACTCTCTTGATACAGGTTAGCAAGTCTTTATTTTTTTTTCCCAGCACCATGTGAAATACTGGTGATACAGAGATAAAAGCGGTCCTTGTTCTTAGGGAATTTAAATGAGGAAAACCTGTAAACAACTTAGTACAAACATGATATATGATATATAAATTGGAGATAATCTTAGAGGAAATGCACTAACCTGAAAGGAAACAGAGAAAGTCTTCTTGCACAATGTAGAATGTTAAGTGAGAATTGAAAGAAGTCAATAGGGAGAGAATTCCAGGTATGAGGGCAGTTTCCATAATATTTCTCCCACAAATTGGCCATTTAGTGACTAAAATATAATCTACCTCCATCAGAGATCACCATGACTGATATCCATACAAACCTTATAAGTCATGAACACCAAACAACCTCACATAACCCTTACTTAGTGCCTCAGCCAAAAACAATCTAAAACAACTTGAATAGACAGCCAAGAGGTTAAGAGATATGCCCAGGACCACTTAACCTGTGGGTATTAGAATCTGAATTTTATCTCAAGACTTCTATAAATCACACATATTTGAAGACTTGGTTCCTTTAAACAGTTTCTAGCTCAGGTATAAGTAAATAGGATCATCTTTGATTCAAAAGTGTGAAGTATCTATAGCTAGGAATAAAGCCCTGTCTAGAGACTTAATTATGGCTCAGGTTCTGTTCTCCAACTCTTCATGAATCCGTGGAACATAGTATTCATGGGTTTTTCTCGGAAAAGACACTGCAGTAATTTACCATTTCCTTTTTCCAGTGTATTTAAGTAGAGGTTAAATGACTTGAGAAGGGTCACAGAGTTAGTATATGAGGATGGATTTGAACTTTGGTCTTTCTGATTCCATTATTCTATCCACTGGATCATGTAGCTATATATGTTGTTATTTTCATGCATATATAATATTTAGAAAAATAAGAAATATTTGAAATCCAGTTCTCAAGTTTATTTAGAGCAGTTTATCCAGGAACTCTTCAGAAAAAGGTTCCTGGAAGGAAAGAAAGAGTCAAGAAGAAGCCAACATGTAGAGAAACTGGTGCTTCCACCCCAGCTTTCTATATGAGAGACATTGAGGAATTCCCCTTGGGTGACATCAGGGACTCTCTCTTATGATTCAGCTAAATTATTTCTTTCCCAGTGAGAGAACTTATTCACTTTTTGTGTTGTTTGAGATGTTCTAATTTGTATAATTTCTCTGAACCTTTTTTGCTATTAGCTTGGATAAATGGGTTTATTTGATATTCCTTATGTGTGATGGTCTTTGTATAAATGGAACTTGGTAGAAAAAGAGAATAAAATCTTTGGGTATTCCTTTCTTTCTTATTAAAGGGATAACAACAGGAGTTGAGTCTGAACCTAAACAGCTTTCTTCCTAGAGTAACAATATGTAGGGGATACAGATAGATATAAATTTAGCCTATTCCTCTTTTCTAAACAGAATTGAGCAGCCAGACTTATGACCCTAATTTCCTGCTCCCTGCCTGGACAAAAATCAAAATCTCCCTTGGGAAGGAGTGGGCAAAGAAGACTCAAGAGTTATTTATTTATGCCTCCCTGCACATTTAAATAAACCTATGTGGACATACATAAACAACAAGGCTGCAACACATATACATTTTAAAAAATACAAATAAATGAAAGAAAGTCTATTATAGTCTTCAACTGCAAGTATTGTCCTGATCACTACACTTTATATTAACAAAATCAGAAATGAAAGATTGTGTGCGATTCTGGCTACTACGTTTTTAAAAGAACTTTTTGCATGCTTCTGCTAACCTCTAGATTGTTGTTTTACTCTCATGTAAATATAAATGTGTGCATATATACATATGAATGTATGTAATTATGTATCTAATCTTTTATCTATTCAATATTATATGTGAAATATAATTTAAATCATCTCTATTAATATATATTGCTATTCTTACCCAAACATATATTTGCCTGTATGTGTGTGAATGTGTGTGTGTTTGTTTTTCAATAACTAGTGGGGAATTTCAGCTACCTAAATTATAAATCAAATGAAGACGATTTGAATAATAGCTATCTTATGTGAAAAGCTGAAAAGCTTGGTGTATGGATTAATCTATCCTTTGTTATTTGAATGCTGGAGTAAGAAAATTTGAGGATTAATATAAAAACATTCTACTGATCTTTCTTAAGTGCATGAGAAGTGCCAGCCATTGTCCTTGTTGTTGGGAGTTCCAAGACATTCTTAGAAATGCTTGAGTTTATAATCAGAGGCCAGACTGATGAAGACACAGATCAAGGTATCAAGTCCACTTCCACCTGGTTCAAATGGTCATTTTTATTTATTTATTTTTCTTATTTCTTATTATTTCTAACAAATTATCCCCACTGGCATAATTGGTGTCCTATCTAGATGTTGATGACTTCGAAATCCATCCCAAAGGCTTAGCACAGCATGACTCTCTTGTTCAAATGCCAGTGTTTGAAGTGAAGCAGCAACTATTACTTGGCTCAGCAATAGGATAATAGAAATCTTACATGGCAGGTGTCCATATTAAATGACAATAACAACAAAGGGCTTAGTCTGGCACAGGTTCAATGTAAACCAAAAAAAAACATGACTAAAAAAATCTGTTACAATCTTCACTTTGAAAGTACAGTGCCCTTATCATCAGAAACATTATCAGTCAAACCACTGATGAAAGACTTTTCAATTTAGTACTGTATTTTTTTGTTTGTTTGTTTTTTAGGTTTTTGCAAGGCAAATGGGGTTAAATGGCTTACCCAAGGCCACACAGTTAGGTAATCATTAATTGTCTGAGTCCAGATTTGAACCCAGGTACTCCTGACTCCAGGGCCGGTGCTTTATCCACTTCACCACCTAGCTGCCCCTTGGTACTGTATTTTTAAAAGGACCTCTTGTGTGCCTTTGCTCACCTAACAATGTTGCTTCATTCTTATATTGCTGGAGATAAAACTGGCCATGAGCATATTTCTATAAGACTATATATATTCCTTGTTAAATTTTATACTCCTTTGTTAAATAGTGAGCTTCTCATTGTTAAGTGGATTCAAATAGGGTTATATGAATATCTCTTAGGGATTTTGTGGGAGGTATTCTGATCTAATAAACACTTGTTGAGCATCTATTATATGTCAGACCCTATGTCATATGCTAAGAATACAATTAATAAAAAGAAAGACAGTTGTCCTCAATTAGCTAAAATTTAATGGAGGAAGACAATGCACAAAAAGAGCCAAGAAAGGAGTAGTGTATTCGAAGTATTCAGAGTGGGGATGGGGAATCTTGTTCCATTGAATTTAAACCAAATAGCAGATAAAAATAGAGTGAATAAGAAGTCCAATTTCTGCCTCTATAAAGGAAGACATTGGGAAGAATTTGATACTCTTCCTTCCATTCATGTCATTAGAGGAAAGAGGAGGCTGATAGAAGTGGTGTCAAAAGACTTGAGTTAGCAGTGTAGTGATGAGATTAGAAGTGATGAGTTTAGCCTGAGAGTAGGCATCTGGTTCTGTAGAACTGAAACCAGGCAGAGCATCAGATTGCATGAGCAGGTGGACTAAATGATCTCTTAAGGTCATTTTTAAACTCCATGATTCTATGAATGCTATCAAGATAGGGAAGAATGAGGAAGCAAAATTGAGAAAGGTGTTATTATTGAAGAAAATGTTAATATTAATTCCTGGATTAAACACGACTTTACTGAAAAAGGTAAAGCATTTTATTTGGGGAAGCAGGAACATCTTCACAATAGACATTATTATATGTAATATATACATATTGTTTTTAATAACATAATTGGAATAGAGAGCATGATATGTAATGATTTTCAATCATAGTATGGTTTCAGAAGACCAGGTCAAAGAGGCATATTAGTTCAGTGCCTATGATTCTATGTATCAGGGAGGGAGATGCTTGATTAATTAAAAATGCCTCATTTGTAACATCCATTTTTTGAGCTATATAATGTTATTTAAAAGGTTGACATACATGATGGAGATCCATGAGCAAAATACATATCTTTTTTCTCCACCCTTTAGGCTTTAGTGTGCCACTTCTCTGCTGTACTGGTAAGCAACCAGTGGCTAACCAACAGGAATCCAAGTAATGTCAAGAGACTGAGAAGGAATATTCCTGAAATTTGGTGGACTTCCTTTCGTGAGTTTGTGGGGAGACTTGAACAAGAGTCAAAAAAGAATGAATAGTCATGTAAGCCTTGTGATCTATATTGTCGGAGGAAATGACTAATGATGATAGTGAGGTTGGATATAGTAGAAAGACTTAAGAACTTGGGAGGCAGGAAAACGGTTCAAATCTCATTTCTGAGCATTCACTAACCGGTGGTATAGTCCTTGAAAAGTCACTTAACTTCTCTGTATTTCACTTTCCCTATATGGAGGAATACATGCCACTGCTGAGTGGCACAGTTGATAGAACACTTCCTCTGGAGTCAGGAAGATGGGAGTTTCAATCAAGCCTCAGACACTTGACACTAGCAAGTCTCTTAACCCTGATTGCCTTGCATCCAGGATCATCCCCAGTTGTTCTGATTCTCATTTGGCCACTGGATTCAGATGGTTCTGGAGGAGAAAGTGAGGTCAATGACTTAGCACAGAACCCTCTCACTCAAATCTAATTCATGTGCTTGTCATGACATCACCTCCCTGATGTCAGGGTCTTCTTTGAGAAGGAAGGACAAACATCAATCAATCAATCTTGAAAATCAATGGATTAGATTATATGATAACTAAGCCCATTTATAATTTTAGAAATCTAGGGATCTGCAGTGTCTCATTTTTACTGCTGATGAGAGTGAGGTGGGATAGGTAGTGTCCTTGACCTGGAAATAGGCATGTGATTAGGTGATAGCATTGTGCTCAAAGTTTCACATAAGAAGATACTATAGCATTATTATTATTATTGTCAATCCCTGCTACAGATTTTAAGGGTCAGAAAGAGAATATATTCTTCTTAAAGAAAGAGATATTTTAATCCTGCAATAGCCATTTTTCTGTCATTTATATCTAGAACCAAATATCTTGGCTCAAAAATCTGTGTGTGTGTGTGTGTGTGTGTGTGTGTGTGTCCAATCCTATTTTTCATATTTATTTATTTTATTTTCAATTTGTGGAATAAACAAGCAAAATATAAAGAATATTGCAGATGAACTGCAAAACTATTGTTATATATAACTTACCATCATTTTTAAAAATATCAAATTATTTTTAATATTTCATTTGCATGTTGTAGACTTATTAAATCCTTTTATTGATTTTATTACACTAAAACATTTTGATCAATCATTTTTTTTTCTGTTTTTAGATCCAAACTATATGCCTTCTTTCTTCCCTCTTTAGGTATTACTGTTCTACCCATTTTCTATTCCAGTGAATAAATTATAGAACTGCATCACAGCTCAGGTTTTTGGTATATCTTTTTGAATTTACTTTTCCATGCCTAGGAAAATCTGTTAAATATATATATATATATGTATATATATATATACATATATATATATATATATATAAATGAATAAACATTTATTAAGTACCTAGTAAGTAAAAGGCACTGCGCTGAGAGCTGAGAATACAAAAAGAGGCAAAAAACAACCTTTGACCTCAAGGAAGAGTTTACACTCTAGTCTTATTTATTACATTTTATATCCTTAGAAACTAAGGAATAGTGATATAAATTATTTCTATTTTTTCAAATGAGAGAATAGAATCTGATTTAAGGAAGATCCCAAAATAAATCACTTCTTGACCAGAAGCACAAAGAAAAACTGATCATGGTACTTCCCTTTCTGTTCTGCTGTCTCTCTTACTTTAGTGTTGAATTAAGTCAGGAATTAAGTAAATAAGGTGTCCACTCCTGTACTGTGGGGTTAATATTTGCTCACAGAAAAATGTGCCAGAAGAGTTACCAGTGAGAGAGTTTCATTGTCTGAATCACAGAATCAAAGACTTGAAAGAGACCTCTGAGATTATCTAGACTACAATATATCTGACATGCATCCTTGGAGAGATATCAGATAGTTGGTGCTTGAAAATTCAAGTAAAGAGAAATACACTACTCTTCAAGGTAATCCATTATACTTTTGTATAGCCCAAATTAGGATATTTACTTTTAGCAAGGCAACAGTCTACCTATGTTCATCTTCCATCTGTTGGTTCCAATTCTGTTAAACAAATTCTAAGTTTAAACAAATTAAGTGTGAAACCTCATCCATGTGACAGATTTTAAAATACTACTGTAAATGGGCATTTATAGAGCTCTTCTTACGTGATTGGCCCCTCATCATGCTTAAAGATAGCAATACTTCTCTTTTCCAGGTTAAATGTCCCTATTTATTTTTGTTGATTTTTAAACAGTATGAGCTCCTCTCCTTTCACTTGCTTGATTATCCTCCTTCTTATGTGTTTGTCTTGCAACATATGCTTCCTACGAGATCATTCCCAGAATAGAACATGATACTTAAGGTGTGTTCTGATGAAGGCAGACTACAGGAATATTGTCCTCTCTCTGTTGCTTACTATGATGCCTTTTTCTGAAAAAATGTTAATTTCTTTCGACTTCTATGCCATGCCATTTAATTATACTGAACTTTCAGTCCTTTAAAATCCCAAGATCTTTTTGTTTTCATTTGAATTGTAGTCTTGTCATATTTCCCCAATCCTTCATTTATGTTATTAATTATTTCAATTACTGTAATTAACCTCACAAAAAAATTCTCTGGTTTGAATTAAGAGGTACTGCTATTGGCATTCTAGTACCTCTGAATTTAAACATCATTAATATTAGAAAAACTCTAGATAAAGGTTTTAAAACTATGATTGTGTTTTGATATTAATGAGTTCTTCTTCCCTCCATCACATCATATTCACTTTGGTCATTAATGTACCAAATGGATTTTTTCCTGACTCCATCATTTGTTGATGTAACTATGAAAATTGACTCAGGGCTTTTGATAAGCTTTCTACAGTGATATGATTTTAGTGCCAATTGAGAGGAAAAAATCAGGTGTAGAAAAAGGCTAAAAGTTAAAAACTACACTAGCTTTTCAAATCAAATACAGATTGTTTTTAGTGCAAGGACAAGGAAGCAGATCACCAAAGTTATCAAAGGAAGCAGCATGAATATGGCAAATAATATGATTTGTTTTCTTCTTAGGAAAGAAATAAATGCATGCACCTACATTTGAAAATGTAGAACAGAATTTTTCTCATGCAAATTAGTCAGCAAAAATTAGGTGGATCATGGAATCTTTAGGTAGTTTGCCTTTGTGGGGATATCAAGACATAGCCCAAATAGACTCAGTGTTTGCCATATCTAAAGGACTATATGGAATAAATTTACTGCCTTTTATTTAAAAAAAACTATCTTTATCATCTCATGCTAAGATTAGAAAAGCTGGTCTGATGTTGGTCAAATAAGTTGAACTTTCCAGAACAGTAAGGATCACCAGTATCTGTTAGTAACAATTGGAGACATAGGGTCTTCTTGATTTAATGTGTAAGGACAAATTAATATTATTATTACAGCTTCCAAAATTTATATTTCCATGAAGATTATAAATAGAAATATCTGTGTCCATGGGAGCTCATACAATTCAACTCTTAAACTAGCTTATATAGAACAAAATAGGTATATGAAATAAAAGAATGACTTTCTTAAGTGTCTTAGGGGCAATCTGCCATAAAAAATCTTCAATCTCCGCCATCCCATGCAACCAAGAGTTACAAAATCATGGCGAGTCTACCACTGAACATGTTTCAAGCATATTTCCTTTTCTTGATTTACCTAGTTAACATCCTCTTTTGCTATACTAATTCAGACCCTGATAATCTCTTTCTTGGAATAGTTCATTAACTTCCTAGTTGATATTTCTGCCTCCTATTCCTTCCACTTCTGATTCATCCTCCATACAAATGTCCTATTAATACTCACACAGTTATTTTCTTAGTGATTCCTATGCCACTCTACTAGTCTCCTTTCCCTCACACAGCACCCACATACATACATACGTACACTACATCATGGTCTTAATTCAATTAAATGTACATTTATTAGGCTTCTAATATTTGCTTATCTGACCTCACCATTCCCTTGCTCGAGAATTTCTACATTAAAAATCACACTCTTCTACATGATATTTTAAAACTCCTCACAATCTGGCTTCAGCTTATATTTTCAGATTCAGAATCTTCATTTTCCAAGTTGATCCATTTGTTGATGCCTATCAATAATAGTCCATCTTCCATTGCCCTAGGTTTGTGCAACTGTTCCTTTTGCTCTCCCACTTTTACCTTCTGGAATGCTTACCTTTCTTTAAGGTCAACACAAGAGGTATTACCTTAGCCTAATCAGGACTTTTCAGAATTCTCCAACGGTTATCCCACTTCATTCAAGGAAATTGCGTTGTTTTTAGATTGATTATACCTTGCATTTACTTATCTATGTATACTTTCTAATTTCCCATAGGTAAATAAACTTCAAAAAGACCTAGATGTCTCTTTTGTTGGAAATGTAAACATCTAAAACATTGTCTTGTTCATTTTTGGATGGGAAACAGGCTGTGAATTCATTAGGTAAGGGAATTTCTGGTGAGGAAACTTCCTACTCCAAATTTATGTCATCATTTCTATACTTTGTAGTCTGGAGTGCTCAAAAGTTAGGGGTTTGAACATACTAAGTGTTTAGTAAATGCTCCATTGGTTTAAATATATATATATATGCATATATATGCATATGTATGTAAGTATGTATGCACTTGCTGCAGTATGAGTTGTAAGGGATGAACCCAAGGAACATTAATGATCATCTATAGTTATAAGGATACTAATCTATTATAGATCAAAAAACACGATCATTTATTGGAAATTTCCCTTGACTTTGGAGTCATGAAACTGGGTTTTCGTTCACAGTTTGGGACTGAGACAAATCACTAAAAATATTTGAGCCTTTGGATCTAATAATACTTAATACTACTTACCTCAGTTATCGTAGGGACCATACTTTGTAAATCTTAAAATATTATTTGGATAAAATGTGAGTTATATTAATTAGTTATGATATTTAAAATCCTTTATACTTGAATTTTTAGGATTTCTATTCAACCTCAAAGAATTATAATAATATGTTATTTACTCCATGAAGGCATATAGTATCAGGACTTTTTTTGAGGTGGGAGGATTGCCTTTCAAGAGTGATTAGGAGGCAGAAAATGCAGAGAGAGGAAGGAGATGGGCAGATATGTCAGGAGAGATATTGTCAGTGACTACTTTTTTTTTAACATAAAAAATGTGCATAGATTTTTTTCAGTTGTATACCATAGCATCACAATAGACTCAGAAGTATAGTAAATTCATGATTCTTCTGGGTTTATAGGCAAAATAGAGATAGCTCCATAGTAGGAAATAATGAATAGAACACTGTTCTTGAGATCAGGAAGAATAAAATTCAAATCCTTCCTTAGACACATACTAACTGTGTGATCCTGCACAAAACTATTAACCTCTCTGTCTCAGATTCTTAAACCAGTAAAATGAAGACAATAATTGCATCTTTATTCCAGAATTATTAAGAGGGTCATATGAATTAGCAAATATAAAACAATTTGAAAAAGTTTGTGCTGTATAAAAAGTTAGGTATTATTATTATTATTATTAATTACACTTGCTCTCTTCCAATAATCTGTCTCCCATAATATCGTAATTTCTTGACTGATATTGACTCTCGATATGGCTTTAACAATCCTTGAAATATATCCAGCAAGACACACAAAAAAGAACATGTTTGCATGGCAAATACTGAAGTAGCTTATCTTGAAAAAGTTCAAGTAAAATGACAAAGGGTTCCATATAGATTATAATGATTATCTATCTATCTATCTTATCTGTCTCTATCTATCTATCTATCTATCTATCTATCTATCTATCTATCTATCTATCATCTATCTATCTATCTATCTATCTATCTATCTATCTATCTATCTAATGCTTTCATTGATATGGCAGACTCCTGGTAATGAAACTGTCTTTTTTATTACTCATGAGGAATTTTCAATCTTTATATATTTCCTAGGTCACTGAGAGAGGGTAAATAATTTGCCTAGTGTGAAAAGTGAATATCTCTCTTATATTGCATAATTAGTATATTAGGACCAAGTTTATTTCCCTTTTCTACTTCCTCTTTCAGAATCCAATCCAGTGTGGGAAATCTCTTTTAAATATTTACCCAGACATATATTTAATCAGATAGTAAAAAAAAATCCAAGTTTGGGCTTATGAGTGTATTCCTGCTTATTATGCTTGCTCAGTCAAATCTGGGGAAAGTTTGATTCCCCCTAATATCAAGACAGAAAATACAGAAATAATATTTCTTTGATCAAGATTTGAGTGACCTAAGTCACATACCCTAAAAACTTCATTTTAATGTAGTCCACTTTAATGTAGTTCATTTTAATGTATCCCATTGTGATAACCAATCTGAATTGATTTCCATCTCTCAGACATATCTTTTCCAATAGCATGTAAACTCTAAACCCACCACCATTAGGGTTTTTGGTCTAAGAGAGATGATCAAGTCACCATTCTTTTTTTAATTACCTCCTAGTCTTATTAAAAAAATGATTAAATTACCCATAAACTATGCCTTTTGAACTTTTTAATTATTACACTAAAGGGTAACAGTGTCTATCAAAGAGTTTATTTGATGATAGAACTTCCTGATTCTCTAATAACAATACTAATAACTAACAATAATAATACTATTCATAGCAATATAGACCTGAGTTCAAATGTGACCTAGGAAATTTAATAGCTGTGTGAAAACCTGAGTACTTTAGAGTTTACAAGTACATTTCAAGTATCATTTTATCCCTTTGTCCTTCACTACTCTGATTTGTAAATTGGGAGTAACAATAGTGACATATCTCTTATAGAGGGGAAAATGATATTTATATAGCACTTTATAAGAAGTGTCATATATAATTTATAGCTATTGTTTATTAAGTTCCTGTAAAGTCCAAATTATTTATCCAAGCCATAATAGGAAACAAAGGCAAAGTAGAAGAATGCCAGCAAGTGAGAACTTTGTATATCCTCAGGTTATTATGGTACCTTTGAAGGCCTGTGAAAAGTACTGCAATGCTCACATTCATATAATTCAAACAAAATCCTAGATCAAATGCATTGATAGTCTGGCAGAGGTTTGCATTCTGTCCCTACTCAAAACCATTGTGATGACAACTTGATGTGGAAGTTAGAGCAAAACACAGTACTCCACCCATAGGAAATTCTGTTAGAGTTGTACCAAAGAAGACTTCAGTGAATTTTATTTTAAAAAGTTACATTTGAATCCTAATGCTTTTAACAAATTAGAAAAAAAAGTTGCACATATGAATAGTTCATAGAATATTAATTACATTAAAATCATAGCAAGGTAAGGACAGCTAGGTGGCACAGTGGATAGAGAACTGGACCTGTAGTCAGGAGGGCCTGAGTTCAAATTGGACCTCAGACACTTAATAATTACCTAGCTGTGTGACCTTGGGCAAGTCGCTTAATCCCACTGCCTTGCAAAAAAATCATAGAAAGATAACAAAATATCTGCAATCTAGGAAAAGATAATAAGAAAGCAATAATCTGAGTAATTTGTAAAGCATCCTAAAATAACTCAGAATATTGGCAAAACATAGTGTTCATATTCCTAAAGCAACTATTGAAAGATGAACACTTCCTCATTCCAAAGGAAGAAAAAGTTTATTAGATGTCTTGGAGGCCATGATCAACATGTTGAAACTGACATAACAAATCTATCTTATAATTGAGCAATTGTAGAGTCAGCATAGACTATTGCTTCAAGACTTGCAAATGTAGCCTAAATCAAATGGCTAAGATTCAAAAATGGACTCAAAAGATACTCTGTGACAGACATAAGTTCATAGAACTTAACTAAAAATATATTGAAAGAAGTCTATGAAAGTGGAAAAATTATTATGAAAGCTTAGCAGAGTTATTGTTAAAGAACCCAAACTACATATAATTTAAGACTATCATGCATAAGAACAATAGAATTTATTCAACATGTCACTGTGAGTTGTAAACATCTAGCATCTACCAATTTTCTATTAAGGCGTAACTTGCGATTAAAACATATTGGCTAAAATGATAAAAGGGAAAGCAACAAAAAATGGGGGGAACAGGAAAAAACTGAGACATTGATGCATTGCTGGTGGAGCTGTGAATTTATCCAGCCATCTGGAGAGCAATGTAGAATTATCTCCTAAGAGTTATGAAGTTATGAATCTCTCTCTCTCTCTCTCTCTCTCTCTCTCTCTCTCTCTCTCTCTCTCTCTCTCTCTCTCTCTCTCTCCTAGTTATATAAGTTTGACCTAGCAAAACTACTACTAGATATGTCCCAAGATGATTAATGATTAGGAAAAAGGAAAATAACTTGTATGTTCTAAAATATTTATAGCAGTTCTATTTGTGGTTTCAAAGAACTAGAAAATGAGGGAATAGACCTCGACTGAGGAATGACTAAAGAAGTTGTGGTTTATGATTGTAAAGGAATACGACAATACTGTAAGAAATGATGAACTGGTTGATTTTGGAAAAAGGAGAGATTTGCATGAAATAAATCAGTGAGAATGTTGTACACTGTAACAGCAATATTGTTCTAGAAACAATTTTGAACAACTAAATAATTTCAAATATCATAAATACCCAAATCAACTAAATACAAAGGATTTATGAAGGTAGATGCTATCCACACCCAGAAAAAAAGAACTGATAAATAGCTGTATGATTTTATACACATACATATACTTTTGAATGCTTTCTATAGGGTAAGTATGGAGGCAGAAGAAAATAAAAAGTGCCCAACAAAGAACAAAAGAAAACTTAGAAGGAAGCACAGAAAAGGACAGCTTTGAGAATGATTTGTAGTATTTATTATATAGCTTTTAAAAATAAACAGTATGAAATGGAAATTCATGGTTTTATATTGAATTTACTTTCTATGCTGTATTGTGTATATGGAAATGTTCTCTCTCTTTTGGTCTTTTTACATTTAAGTTCAAAATTAATAAAATATATGACATATAACCTGTTGTCAAGAATTATAAACAGAAGCTTGCTATCTTCCATAAATTTACAGATTATAAATTCTAATGCTTCTACTATAGATCTCAAAATATCTCTGAATATCAAGCAAATAAATTGTATTGAAACTCAGCAAAATTATCACAAGCAAAATTTTTGTCTACAATTGCTATATAAATATTATCTTATTTATACTTACAACAATCCTGAGAAGTAGGTACTAATATTATCTCAATTTTACAGCTGAGGAAACGGAGGCAAACAGAGGTTAAATGACAGGTCCAGATCACAAAATTATTAAATATCTGAGATCACATTTGAAATCCGATATTGGGCAGCTAGCTAGAGTAGTGGATAAAGCACCGGCCCTGGAGTCAGGAGTACCTGGGTTCAAATCCGGTCTCAGACACTTAATAATTACCTAGCTGTGTGGCCTTGGGCGAGTCACTTAATCCCATTTGCCTTGCAAAAACATAAAAAACAAGAAAACAAAAAAAAACCCCGAAATATCCGATATTCCCGATGTCCGGTTAAATGCTCTAACTACTATATCACCTAGCTCTCTGTCTCTGTGTCTCTGTGTCTCTGTGTCTCTGTCTCTGTCTCTGTCTCTGTCTCTCTCTCTCTCTCTCTCTCTCTCTCTCTCTCTCTTTCTGTCCTTACACAATGTTTGCACTTCTATGTAAAATCCTCAATTACCCTTGCAATAACTCTGGGAGGATATCTTATAATCATTTTAGAGTAAGCTATTCTAGTTGCTATTGTGTTCTGATGTGTATTGTATTGTTCTCATCACCCCCCCCCCCCAAACACGGCACTGTGAAGCCTCTTTAATATGATCCAAGGACATGCAAAAACATTATATTAACCATCCATATTGAGAAAACAAAAACAAAATGATTGTTTATTTCTTAAGATTATGGCAGGCCATTAAGTTAGACTTTGAAAACATGTCATGGCTAAGCTCTGCAGATGTTCAATAAGTTTGGCCCAGAATTGTAAAGGAGGAAAAGAGGAGACTGGATCAAATTTAGAAAATTACACAGCTCTTTTAGTGACCCTAAGCTATTTCCTTCTGGAAGATCCCATGCATTTTTAATAGCCATATTCTCTAGATGATATCTTATTGCTGAAAATGAGGGACCACCATGCTCTTAGACAAAGAAACTCATTTTACCTAAGTGACATTTGAAAGACACATGGTAGATGTATGGAATCTTCAGCATAATATTGTCACTTGTATGAAAAGTTATATAAAATACTATAAAATATGCATATATATATATATATATATATATATATATATATATAGAGAGAGAGAGAGAGAGAGAGAGAGAGAGAGAGAGAGAGAGACAGACAGACAGACAGACAGACAGACATACTGGTTAGGCAGCCTCATGCCAAGACCAACCCTCTCTTTTTACTAATATAGCTAAAGTCCAGTAAACAAACCCTGGACTTGGTGTAAAAACAATCCTTTGCTCACCCTCTGGATGACCTCAGCCACATCAAAATCACAGGATTGTTTAACATCAGCAGCAGGTGGTCTCTGAATTCAGTCAAGTACCTGTAGTACCGATGTCCCAGTCATGAAGACCTGTTATCAAACTTGTCTTATTGCTATTACTCCTCATTATGGGGCTACTTTTCACTACAAAGTTTCTAATAAATGTATTGAGATTTGCCCACACCAAAGCAGGTCTCCTACTAGAGAAGGTCCTGGTACATGTGACTAGAATGAAGAAATCTTTTTGCTTATGACCCCATTAACCCTTTAGTATCACGTTGCTTTTAATTTGATTTTATTTCGGAGTTAACTGTGGATATGATAATCTATGAGAGCTTTTTGGGTTGTTTTTAGAGTTAACAGGTCTCCTAACCTCTCTGATTCTTTCTTCATTTGTTTTCAGCATTGAAAGACTCACCATATACATACATATGCATATGCATGCTCATATTTATAGGTATGTGTATTTATGTGTGAATATGTATGTATGTGTGTATAAGATTGGACATTTTGTGAGAGCAAGGAAAGCCACATGCTGTACTGGTATTGAGGAAGTATTAAAATAGCTAAAGAGAGGACTATGTGAAAGATTTATGGAATGACAAGGATAAAAATGGCATAGACAAACAAGAATTAGGTTGAATAGACTGGAAATATTATATAAATACATAAATATATAGGACTGGAAATATATATACACATATATTTACATATACAAATACACAGATAAATATATATATATATATATATATATATATTTATATAACTCTTTAAGGTTTGCCAAGTACTTTACAAGCATATCATTTTATTCTCACAACTCTGAGAGGGAGAGGTAAGTATTCTTATTTTATAGATAAAGCAACTAAGGCACAAATAATTTATATGACTTGACCCAGTTTACACAGTTCATAAATGTCTGACTAGATTTGAAATCAGGTTTATCTGATCATAGGTTTAGTACTCTATGTGCTGTACCATTTAACTACCACTCTATAGATATTATTTGAAAGACTAAAGTCACAGATAAAGCATAAATATTCACATAAGATATATATGTATACACACGTAGACATATATGCATGTATAGGTATATATCTGTCAAAAGAACTGGAGAAAGAAATGGCAAGCCTCAAACAGGGTCAACAGCAACAGAACACACATATATGTACTTATGCATATATGTGTTTATATATATATATATATGTATATATAGGGGCATCATGGTCAAGTCAACATTTTTAAAACTAGCACTGCACTAATAATACAAAGAAAAATAATGAAAATGTAAAATAGTAACTTTTTAAAAGAAAAGAATAAGCAGAACAAAAACAATTTAAAAAAATCTTTTCTGAACCAAAGGAAAGTAGTTACATTATTTAGGTGAACAAATTCAATTTTCTAAATATTTTAATGGGAAAGAAGATTTGTGGAGAGTATTATAAATGGAATTATTAGATGAACTCTCAGTTAATGTCTTCTATGTATCAAATGTTACAAGAAGCAACCTATTGAGTAAGGTAGTCACAACCCTTAGTAATGTTTTAGTTGTAAAGGATTCTTATTTGAAGTTTTTGTATATCCCATTTCCCCTTGATTCTCATTACATATGATGAAGGAATGGAAGAACTAGGAAGAGAACTTTTGGATTAAGTTTTATAAAGCATAAATTTTGTTAAATGTTATCTTTTCCTTTAAAATATTTCTGTATAATTAAGCATATTACAACATATTTGGTTTGCATTCTATATACATGGTTATTATATACTATAATAATAAATATTTAGGAGGCAACTAGTTAACTCATTGGATGGGCCTGGAGTTGGAAAGATCTGAGTTCAAATGTGGTCCATGACAGTAACTAGATGTATAAGCCTGGGTAAGTCTCTTGACCTCTGTTTGCATTAATCTGCTTGAGAAGGAAATGGAAAACTATTCCAATATCGTTGCAAAGTAAACTCTATGGACAGTATGCTTCATAGAGTTGTAAAAAGTCAGACATGACTCAATGATAGCAATAACATGACAATTATTATAATAGCAATTAGCATTTATACAACACTTTAAATTTTAAAAAATGCTTTACAAATATCATACTATTTAGCTTCTTCAATTCTGCTCAAAACAAACTTGTCTTCTTTATTTTTTGTACCCCTCTTCACTTCCCCTTTAGCACAGTTATACCTCTGTACTTCAATCCATCTTCCATACTAAACTAATGTTCTTTATAGTGTAACTCTGATTATATCATTCCTTTCATTTCTATAAAACTGCTAATGGATGTCCATTACATATTGAAAAAAAACTCAAACTCTTCTATTTTTGCAACAATTTTTAAAAAGCTATTCACTACTTGTCATCCACTGTACTCACAGATCAGGTACTTCTGCATTCGTTTATGCCTTTTTTTTCCCAGAATGATGCTGATGACTGGGGAAGGCTTTTCACCTTTCCTTCCCCATATGTTTAAACTTTTAGGACAAAATTTCATCCATAACGCTGATCAATACAATGACCACCTAAAGGGACAACAGTAAAACATATGTCCTACCACCTGATAGAGAGGAGATGTACCTGGACTAAATAAAACACATATTTGTGTTTCTAGGCTAATTTGGGAATTAATTATTCTCAATGGACTAAGAACATTTGTTCCAAGATAGCTTCTCCTTTTCCCCACTTTCTTCAACTACCTTTCCCCTCTACCCCCCAAGACACATACAGGGATGTTGGAGGGGAAAAGAGATTTTTCTTAGCTGAAAAAAAATTAAATTTTAAAAAATGAAAAAACAAAACTCTCAGTAACTGCAAAAGAACCACTCCTGATCTTACCTGCTTGAGGCAGCAATCTTCTAGGGTTATATCAAAAGTATGAAGGAGTCTCAAACAGTAGTACATGTTGCATTAATTTCCCCTTTCAAAGGGATGAATTCCCAGCAGAACTCAAGAATACGAACATAGGGATAATTAAAACTATATATTGCCTACGGACTGCTATAGCCATCATGGTCCCTCCTGACTGCCATTTTTCCCTTGTTATTTGCTGCTCTGCCTTCAAGCACCACAGTAAAGATAGGTTCTTAACCTGAATCTGTGGATTGATTCAGAAGTTTGTGAAGTTAGCTGGAAAAAGATATATTTTTTTCATTAAACCCACATCTAAATTTGGCATTTCAATTAATCATGATTTTTTTAAAGTGGCCTATGAATTTTACATGTCTGACCGACAACTCTATGATACCAAACAGGTTAAGAACCTTGATTTGAAGGGAAGTAACACTTTTTTTCTGCTAAAATATGCTACAGGTAGAAATATCATTGTATTATTTTTCTACAATGATATTACCTAATTACCTAATCTTACATAATACCAACTTACATACAATCTTACATACCAACTTTGTAACTGAATTTCATTGCCTCTCTCTGAGGTACTAAACATTACACCGATTTCATTTTCTAGCCTGATAAGGCTTCCACAAAATTATGAAGGTGAAATTTGTATTTGTAGTTCCCTTAAGTTCTTTTTTAAAAATCTCATTCCTTACCAAGGAAAATATCAAGCTGGTATTTTACTCTTCATCACAACATAAAAATTCTGTCTACTATTCTATTAGTAATTTGCTGTTAACTATTCATAAAATCTTAAGCTGAAAAAGAGACAATTTGCAATCAGAAGGTAAAATGTCTGAATTCAGAATCTGAACAAGTCAGTTTTTCAGACTCAATTTCTTCATCTGTAAAACAAAGGGGTTGAATTAAATAGTCTTTAAGTTTTGTTCTACTTTAAAAAACCTCCAAACCCCCCAAACTTGGAGGTCATATAATCCTTCTTACCCAATGAAGAAATTCTATCATTCTCTGAAATAGATGCTCATTCATCTTTTACTGAAATATTCCTAGTAATATAGAATTCATTACTTTACAAGATAATTCCATCTACTGTTGGACATTTCTGATTTTTAGAAAATTCTTCCTTATATTGACCTGAAACCTGTGTGCTTGTAACTTTACCTATGTTTTTGAGTAACATTGGAAAAAGAAGAAATATCCTCTTTCATAGAACTGCATTTCAAATATTTAAAGGCAGCAATTATGTTTCCACTGCAGTCTTTTCTTTTACAAGTTAATTTCCCATTTCATTTTGATTATATTTATATTATATGATTTTCAATTTATCCATCATATTATTTTTGTCCTTTGAACAAGTTTCATTTTGTTAATATTTACCTTAAAATGATTCAAACTCTCAGAACAGAGAATACAGTAGACCAGCTATGGGTGTGGTTTGACCAGTACACACAGTACCATAGAGCTATTTCCCATGATCTGTACATAATGCCACTATTAAGGCAGCATTTGACTACATCAAGGTATCATTTTGTTTTCTTTTGTTTAACAGACACATTACACCATTTGCTTTCCTGCACTTGTCTACTACTCTGACCACCTCCTGGTTTCCTTCTAGTTTTAGCTAAAATCCTGTAACCTACAAGAAGCCTTTCTTGATTATCAGTCATGCCACTGTCTTTCTTTTCTTAATTATCTCCAATTTATCCTGACTATATTTTGTCTGTATTATACATAGCTATTTGTATATGTCCCTCATTAGTCTATAAGTTCCTTGAGGGGAAGAGACTGTTGTTTGCTTTTCTTTGTGTCCCTAGTACTTAGCATAGGGTCTGGCACATAATTACATCTTAATTTCTTAGGGACAATAGTACTTTAGCAGAATAAGACTTCACCTGGAGAATTCTGGTTTGCCATTTTTACTCTTATGTTCAGTTTAGGATTTGGGCAAGTGTTAGGTTCTAGGGTCACTGCAATGGCTCTTTAACCACTCTATTTTTGGGCAGGATAGTCTCACTTGTCAAAAGAATTCTGTGAATAGATAGCATTTTCACTTGGTAATGTACTTCAGCATTGATCAGCCCTAATAATTTTAGTTTAATCTGATTATGATACTGACTTGAGTAGTGTTGGGTTCCAGGTTTCTCTTCATTAGATGTCTTTGTATCATCTTAAATGCCTCAACTCTCACTCTTGCTTTGGTCCAAACCTGACATCTTGTCTCCTTTCTAGTTTCACTGTATTCAAATCAGAGTAGTGAGAAGTAATACATAATGTTGGACATGCAGAATGAAAACTTGAATACTAGCTGTATAACCCTAGAGAAGTCATTTAACATCTATCAGACTCAGTCTCCTTACCTTGAAAATGGAGCTAATCACACCTATTTTACTAGGTTCTTGTGTGGATAAAAATACAAAAATAAAATACTTTGAAAATCTAAAACAATCATATACATTTCTGTTTTTATTATTTCATTTTTATTTTTAGAAGCAGGAATAAGATAGAAGATTAGTTGCAGTAGTAGTAGTAGTAGCAGCAGCAGCAGCAAAAGCAGCAGTAGTAGTAGTAGTAGTAATAGTAGTGAGTAGTAGTATGGTGGTAGTGGTGATGGTGGTAGTGGTATTAATACCTGTAGTAATAGTCATCCAATGTCAGGAGACTTAGGTGCAAGTCTTGATGCTGATACTTATTCCAAGCTTGACATTGGTTAAGTCACTTTGTATCACAGGTTGAGAGAAAGAAGGACCTCAGATTACATCTAATATATTCCCCTCATTTTTAAAAATTTTTTTTAGATTTTTTTTGCAAGGCAAATGGGGTTATGTGGCTTTCCCAAGGCCACACAGCTAGGTAATTATTAAGTATCTGAGGCCAGATTTGAACCCAGGTACTCCTGACTCCAGGTTAGATGCTCTTTCCATTGCTCCACCTAGCTGCCCCCCCATTTCTTATAATTGAGAAAAATCCAGGTCCAGGGAGGTGAAAAGATTTGCATGAAATCAAACAGCAGTAAGTAGTAAAGCCAGGATTCAAGCCCATGGCTTCTGGCTTCTGACTTAATCAATTATACATTTTATTTTCCTCTTTTACTTCTCTCTCCCTCAGTTTCTTCACCTATAAAATGAGGGGTTTAGACAAGTTGATCTTTAAGATTCCCTACATTTTTAAAACTATGATCTGGACAAAGAAACTGGATATAAAATATTCTATGACCAACCCTACCAGATTAGTCACTACCATTTCTTTCCCCAGTCTCTATTAACAGCTCAGTCTAGACTTGTTCCTGAAGCAATCTGACACTTGCTACCCCTCCATAAGTTCTGATAAACTAAAATTCCTCTAATTCTTTTTCATATAAACTTCACTCAAACAAATATTTACCCATTTTGCCATTTTGCAATTGCTTGAGTTTTTAATTTGATTTTTTAAAACAAATTTAACCAAATTGAATTGGATATTACGTTCCAGGCTGGAACATTCTTCAGTTATGAATCTGTTATTTCAATCAATCAACTAATAAGCATTAAACAAGAGTTGAGAGAGATAATGTTAGATCATCTGGGATGATGAGGTTGTAAGATGAGTGTTTCCTGGCCTGGGACACGAATAATGGTATCTTATTGACTACAATTTGGGAAATGATTCAGAAACCCTAAAATCTTATTATATTAGATCTAAAAGGGTTTGGGGAAACTATATGGCCAAGTGGATAGAGCACTGGCCCTGGAGTCAGGAGGATCTGAGTGCAAATTTGACTCAGGAACTTAATAATTACCTAGTTGCATGACTTGGACAAGTCATTTAATCCCATTGCCTTGAAAAACTCCATCTGTGCCTCCCCCCCAGAAAAACAGATTGTAGAAGTCTACAGACAAAGGTAGTATAAACCATATCCCAGAATCTTTGGCATGGGACTTTCATCTTGTTAGTGGACATCCCCAACTCTCCTTACATATGGAGTCCTTACTACACATATAAAGTTCCATAGTACCCTTTGTGAGAGGTGTTAGCAGAGTTGGTGAGAAGTGAGAGTTTCATTTCTCAGATAATTTCCCCTTTGGTACTCCTCAAGTGGGAACCCCCTTAGGGATTCTCCAAGTAATAGTCTTCTTCAAGTCTAGCATTCAGTCAGCTTCTAGCTTTGAAAGAGAAGATGAAAAGATAGAGAAGATTCAGTTTGCTGAAAGAAAAGATTGGGGATATATGTAAGAAGCAGGTAGTTTCCATTATGTTTCTACCTTCAGTTTGCTACTCTAGAGATTTCAGCAAGTTTCCCCTTGGGTGAGATCTAGGACACTTGACTGAGATCTAGGGCATTTTCTTGGCTGACCTAGGTTATCTTGCTCCCAATGGGAGAGCACATTCATCCTGTATTGTCTGGTATATATTCTCTTAAATATGTTTTCTCTGATTTCAGTTTTGCTCTAATTTGGATAAATCATAAATATAAATTCTGTATGTATCCAATTGTGGAACTGATATTAGGTAGAAAAGGAGTTAAACTTTGGTTTTAGAGCTTAGTGTCCTCCTTTTCCCAAAATCACAAAGTGATTGAAAGACAGAACCCAGTCATACCCCTTAGATGAATATTTTAAGGAAGTAGATAGATATAATTCTGGTCTGGTAACCACAGAGCAGAGTGCTTGCCTCTAAATGAAACTAGAGATCTCCATTCTATCTCCCTTTGAGACACACTATTACAAAACCCTCCCCCTCCCTCCTTGTACATGGTGTCCTCAGTACACATAAGGTTGCATAGTTCTTCATAGATTTAAAAGCAACATTATAGGTCATTCAGATCAACCAATTCATTGTACTTTATTTTATACATTTTGGAAAGACAATGTTTCCCTATGTCACCTAGTCTGGAAGTATAGTAACTCTCAATTGGCTCTACCCTTCTCAATACTGATTAGATTGGACTTGGGAAGGTTTACCTTTCCTTAGGTAACACAGTTTAACTCCACTCCTAGAGGGATTCACCCAGTTGGTGCCAGACTTACTGCAGATACCCAACAAACTTTAATCATTCTTTGGCTCAGAATTCCCAAACTCTAGGACAACATCAGACTAAACCTTCCGCAGCAAGGATTACAGGTATCTACCATTATGTTCTAGGAAACTGAGGCCAGAAAGATTGTGACATTTGTAGTCACATAGTCATAACATTCATAGGAAAGCCCAAATAGACTTTAGAATTCCTGAATACTATACTAGGACTTTTTCTGTTATGCTACATTTAGTTGTGATGTTTAGGAGGAGGGCGGACCAAAACCTGAAACAAATACACAAAAATCAAAAACAATTTGGACTCATTTGGAGTCAGGGAGTCTCAGTTGAAAAAACAAACAAACTTTTTTTCTCCTAACCTAATCCGGGAAAGTTAGATCATTTTTATGACCCTCAATTTCTTCCTCTGAAAAATGAGTGATTTAGAGTCAGATTCAATTCCATGATTCTATTCTTGATGGTAACATATAGGAGTTATATATATATATATATATATATATATATATATATATATATATATATATATATATATATAGAAAATGTGAACAAAGACTGGTTAGATGTTCCAAGAAAACTCCATTGTTATCTGTATCTCTATTTTTAGAAACAGATTTAGTATTATCCCAACTTTCTCTTTGCCCTTAAATAGATCATAGTAGTCAACACTTGTGATCCAAAATAGCTTTTTCTTTACTCCCAGTGATTGAATCATTCTTTCTAAAAGATAGTCAGTTGAGGGGGGAATTTTGAGATACGATATTTTTTCAGTTCTCCAATTTTTAAATGAAATTTCACCTGGACTGGCCCTTTTAACACTGGCCTGGGACTGCAATTATCTTTTTAGTCTATGCAAACTCCTATAGGAACTTCTGCTCTTACAAATTCCAGAGAAGAATCCTAAGCATATGAACATTTGAGCTTAAGGAAATGGAGTTTTTCAAATCCAGGAGACTGGGAGAAATACTTTGTGACCACAAACAAAAATCCCCTGGATGAGCATCCTGTAATGTTTACCCTAGACCAAAGGAGGATAAGGGACAAGAACTGATGAAGTTTGGGCACTGCTGAGTCAGACTGGTTTTCCCATGGCTTCTTCAAAGAACCTTGCCTTCAGTTGTACAACTGAGAGAGCTTAATGTTCAGCTAGCATACCGAAAATGAAGGTCATGGCTAAGCATTTTTTCTAATGCTGCAGAGTAAATTGTTAAAGAAAAGAACATTTATTTGAGGTTTCTAATAATTATTTTATGAAATAATCATTCTTTGAATGGCAGAGCAAGGTAAGAAATAGAAATAAGTGTCAAAATACATTCCTAGGAAATTGATAATAAGTTTGTGCATTGAAAAAGTTATTCTCCTTTGGAAGGAGGTGCTGAAAAATGAGATAGCAGCAGCCTAAAGTCTCAATTTACATTGAGTTCAATGACTGACTTAAAATAGCAGGCCCTACCAGGTTTTGCTATAGCCACAAGGGGGACACCTTCTGTGCAAAACTTTTCCTAAAGAAAATAAAACTTTCTTTCAGAATGGCTAAAGTAAACCTCAGTGGAGAGGAAAGATTACTGCTTGTAAAGTCAGAAAACTTGGGCTTGCTTCGAACTTCTGCTGCTTATTCTCTGTATGACAATCCAGGAGTCACTTGAGTTTTATTTTCTCCTCCATGCAATGAAGGGCTGGATGATGCCCAAGATCACTTCCAGTTTTATGATACTGTAATTGGGATCCTAAAGTACAATGAAAAGGCTAGAGATCTGTCATGACATTGAATTCATTTGCAGAAGCTCCTTTTGACAGTGACAGCCCTCGTGTTTGTTTTTCATGAACACAAAGGCAGAATCCCTTGAAACTGGAATTCTTGGGGAAAAAAAAAACCTTAAGTCTCTCCAACATTTGGAAACAATTAACATGTTCTGATTTAATTGTCAAATACCCAGGGTCATTTTTAAATCAATTTTTTAAAAAGAGCAATAAAGGATAAAGGGGGAGTGATTATTTTTACATTGGAAAATTAAGTTCTCTTTTAAATTTTGTCTCCTCCTCTCTGCACCTCCAACATAACTTATAAAGACCCACAGTGCGTTTTTCCCTGAGATTTTCCATATGCCTTTATTATTGAACATTATTCTTTTCTGCCAAGCTTTTTGAGTAGCATAGTAGAGTAGAATGGGAAGAAAAAGTCATGCAGAGGAGAGTAAGGAAAATTGAGTTCTCGGACCTGCTTTGATAGCAACTGTGCCTAATAATAATAATAATAATAATAATAATAATAATAATAATAATGGTATTTATATCATGCTTTGATGTTTGCAAAGCTCTTTACAAATATCTTATTTTGATCTTACAGCAGCCTATGGAGTTAGGTGATATTGTTCTCATTTTGCAAATGAAGAAACTGGAGCACAGAGTAATTAAGTGACTTTCCTAGGGTCACACAGCTGATAAATGTCTGAGGCAGGTTTTAAACTCATTTTATACTCAGATCTTTCTGATTCCAGGATTTGTTTTATTTAATATGCCTTCAGTTTTCTGAAATTATAAAGAAGAAACTGTGAAATTCTTCAGGGTATGAAAGTCTTTGCCTGAATGTAGAACTATTTTAAGAATTTCTTTCCTTTACAGCAGAGGAAACTGAGACCAGTGGAGGTTATGGCTTATACAGGTTCCCACCTTTAAAGAGTTACAGGCAAGATCTGAACCAGGTCACCATACTTTAAAATTAGTGCTCTTTTTCTTAAATTATGCAAATTTCTCTTTTTTACAATTACCATTATTCTCCTTTCCTTCAACAGTCTTTCTTTCCCAGTCATCAACATTACAGGTACTTCATTCCCTATCTTAAGCCAGGGTAAGTATTTTTACTTTGAAGAATTGTAGAATAGTCCATGCAGTCTTAATACTGGGGAAGGAAATGCTTCCATACTGAATTCTTTTCCCTCTACTATAAACAAACCTGAAATTGGTGAAGGATTAGGAATTGGAGATATGTTAGTGATAAAAAAAAATAGGAATTGTGATCAGCTCAGTTCTCTCCTAAAGAGTCAATCTCTTTCTTGAGGATGATGATAAAAATGGATTCCTTACAGATAAACCCAGAAAGGACACATTGATTCTAATCATAATCTTCAATGTCCTTTTAATCTTATAACCCTATATGAAGCAATTGATACCAATGCCCTTTTTGCCTTGATCAAAGCCTTTTGCTTTGATCTTTCACTTTATGACCTTCAAGCTTGAAATTTTTCCTTTCTTCCACTGAAATTAAGATTCATTCATGGGTCGATTAGGTGGTGCAGTAGATAGAGCACCAGCCCTGGAGTCATGAATACCTGAGTTCAAATCAGGTCTCAGACACTTAATAATTACCTAGCTGTGTGGCCTTGGGCAAGCCACTTAACCCCATTGCCTTGCAAAAAAAAACATTAACAAAAGATTCATTCATAAGAATTTGCTTATATTGAATTTGAATTGACCTTTCTTCAATTGGGGGTAATTCTATTACCAGAGAATGTATTTTTTTATTTCTTGGGAATAAAACTTCATGGTACTATCAAAAAACCTCTGAACTTGGGATGTGAGTTCTAATTCCAGTTTTTCAACTCACTTTCTCCATCATCTAGGAGAAGTCACTTACCCTCTCTAATCTTCAATTTACTCCTTTACAAATCAGAGCATTGATCTAGATGGCATCCAATTTTCCTTTAGACTTTGAAATTATGATACATTTGGTACTGGTAACAGTGAGGAAACTCTTCTGCCTTTGCAATTCAGTACCTGCTATGCATTTGAGAATTTGAGAAGTTAAGCAACTTTCCCAGGATCACCAAGCTGGTATGTATAAATGGTGTGATTTGAATTCACGTCACACTCATTATAAAACCAACCCTCTATTGACTATGCCATTTCCTCCCTTCACTCCCTCCACCCCACAGAGGACTTATATGAAAAGGTTATTTGGAATCTGGAGTTAACCCAAAAAGTACATATTTGGTAAATACAATCAGCCAAGTGGTATGCACAATCCTTAGTTTTTTTAGGTATGCCCTTATTTTTTTGGCAGTTGCTAGGTACTGTGTTTTTAAAACACATGGCCCTCAAAGCCAGGGAAAATCAAGGATAGATATACACATAGCTGTTTTGGTTTTACTGAAAGGTCATTAATTTTAGGTTTTGAAAAGAGAGGCAGACCCCCTATGCCACATGATAAAATGCCAATAGACATTTCTAATGTGAAGGTTTCAATATCGAACATTTTATTATTTCATCCACAAGGGATGAATGGTAGAGATAGAGTCAGAGACAAAGACAGAGATAGACAGAGATAGAGAGACAGAAGCAGAGACAGAGAAGAGAGTAAAGACAGTATGTGAGAGAGACAAAGAGACAGAGACAGAGAGAGAGAGAGAAGAGAGACAGAGAGACATAAGGAGAGAGAGACAGACAAAAAAGAGACAGAGAAAGACAGAGACAGACAGAGAGGCAGAGACAGATACAGAGAGAACGTTTGGACAAATTACTTTTTTGGGTCACAGTTTCTTCATGTGTAAAATTAGTAGACTGGCCTGAACTGGAATGATTTCTAACCTCCCTTCCAGCTTAAAATCTTATAATCCTATAAATAGAAGTATATATCCATCCATTAATGTTAAATTCTGATACCTTCAAATCTTCCATATGAAAGAGCACTAGTTCTTGGTTTGAGTATGGTTTCTGCTTTTTGGGTAACTTATGTGACCTCAGGCTAGTTACGTTTTACCTCTTGTCTCAATTTCATCATCAATGTGGTTAGGTGACACCTGGGATTGGTTGGAGGTGGATTTTCTTCCAGACTGTCCATTGAGTTGCAGTTCAAATTCAACTAGGAATCAGGTAGAAACTTTAAGTCTAGATCAATTATTGTCTGATGGCGTGGCCTGTTTAAACAAATTTTCAGGTTGACCTAGTTTAGAAAGATTGATCTGTATAAGGGTAACTTCAGGAAAATGTTTTTGTTCCATTCATAGAAATTCATATTGCTCATTGCTATAGGGGTTGTGATCGGTATCAGTGAAAAAAAACTGAAATACTCATATATGTGTGTAAATTTTAGTTAAGATAATTATAGCTATTTATGTTTTGAAAATTCAAAAATCATATTCTTAAAACAACTTGAAACTTCCTAAAGTATTGAAACAAGTTGTCTGGGCAGACCCTTTGCAGATCACCATCACCACCACAATGAGCAGAGAAACCAAGGCCCAGCAGCCCCCTCCTGACCCTTGCTAATATCAATTCTGGTATCACCCCCAGTGGTGGAGGAAACAAAAGTCCTGGCGGCCTCACATTGGTTGGCTGCTAGCTGGGATTAGAAGGCCATTCAAATGAAGGTTTTGGGAATAGTAAAATGTTCCAATATAAGAAACAGCTATGGTTTCATCAACAGGAATGACTCCAAGAAAGAAGTATTTACACACCAGACTGTGATGAAGAAGAATAACTCCAAGAAGTACCTTCACATGTAGGAAATGAAGAGACAGTAAATATATGACCAGCCATAACCATTACAGATATGATCTATGTCATCGGGGTCCTCCATGGAGTTATCAGCAGAATGACCAGCATAGTGAGAGTGGCTAAAAAGACCAGGAATGAGAGAGAACTCCAAGCCAGCCCCAACCACGTCATCCCTACCACAGGTGATGTCTCCCACCTTACTACATGTGGAGACCCTATGGGTAATCTACCATTGTATTCCAACCTTCCTGGGCAGGAAGAAGTAATAGAGGATGCTGACAACCAGGAGCAGGAGAACAAGATAGAGACAGAATATGTATTGAGGTTATAGACCAAGATTTTGCAAGGATCCTTCTTCTCAGAGATAGCAGGGAAAAGAAGACAAAGAAAACCAAGGAGAAGAGATTCAGGGCCAGTGACCACCTCATTGAATAATTTCAATTACTGACTCAGATGCCCAGAGAGCCCTAATCACAATAAAATAGTAATCTAAGAATCCATCCTGGGGCTGAGTAAATTCAGGCTTTCTATTTTCTACCACCATTCAGTTTGGTCAACATATAAGAAGGAATATGAAATTACAGCAGTAAAAAGAAATGAACAAAAGATTTGGAACAGATCTAAGTGCTTGCATTTTGCTATTGACCAGATAACTACAACTCTCTGCATTATCTATGCAGCATTGAGGTTTTATTGTTTTTACCTAAAAAGTCTCTTTCAGAGAATGGCAAACTTTTTTTTAAGTCTGGTTTTCTCAATATACCTTTAAAAGACTTTAAATTGTTTCCTATCTGGCCAAGTTGAGATTTTAAGAATCTTATATTTAATTTTTATAAAACTACACCTGATTTTTTCAAAAATCCAACAATGGTAAGTCCTTAAATTAAAAAAAAAAAGTGGTGTGGGTAGTCTGTGGCCCAAAATACACCTCAGTGTTGCTGCAGAAGATTAAAATGCTACTGAGAAGTATTTAACAAAATAAATAAAAAATACCATAGAAACTAGATAATTTTATATTTTAAGACTAAGAAACTATGTGGTCCATAAGGCTTTTATCTGTGGTTTTAGAGGCTCTCACTGTACTAAAGCATAGAAAAAAATATGATATATAGAAAAATCAACAACTAGATAGATAAATATGAAAATAAATGGAAATCTTGACAAAACACCATAGTAATGATTTCTGGAAACAAGCATAACATTTGTTTTTATACATGCATATTATAGTGAAAGAATTGCATTAAACATGGGGTATACCTCTGACCTGGTCAAGTTTGTCAAGTTTGACAGGTAAAACCAAACCTATAGTGTTAAAAAGCCTTCTGGGAAAAACTGTTTCTGGGTCTTGACCAGTTTTGTTTTGTTCACATAAAGGCCTCTTCCTTGACTTACATTCTGAAAAGGTTGAGTTCATGACTAAGTAAGGGAAATCATCCCTTCAGAATATGTTGTTTTTGTTGTGTCCAACTCTTCCTGTCTCCATTTGGGGTTTTCTTGGCAGAAATCTTGGAGTGGTTTGGCATTTCCTTTTCTAGATCATTTTACAGATGAGGAAACTGAAGCAAACAGTATTGCCCAGGGCTACAGTCAATGTGTTTGAGGTCAATTTTGAACTCAGGATGAAGGGCCTTCATGATTCCAGGCTAGACATGCTTATCCACTATACCACTTAGCTACTTTTCAAAATATGCTCTTTCATGAGATATAAAATATCTCTTAGGTACCACCTCATACCTTTTGGATTTGCTAATATGACACATAAAGGAAACAGTTAGCTGTTGGAGAGGATGTGGGAAAACTGAGACAACAAGACACTTTTGGTAGAGTTGTAAACTGATACAGCTATTCTGGATAGCAATTTGGAACTATGATCAAAAAGGCTATAAAACTGTGAATAAATCTTTTATCCAACAATACCATTGTTAGGTCTATATTCCGAAGGCATCCAAAAAAGGGGGAAAGGACTTATTTGTACAAAAATTGAAAGCAGGAGCAATAGACCCTAGTACTCATATACTCATAATAAATTTTGTTTTCATTCCTTTCTTCCTTTTCCTTCCTTCCTTCCTTCCTTCCTTCCTTCCTTCCTTCCTTCCTTCCTTCCTTCCTTCATTCCTTCCTTCCTCCCTTTGCCCTGACCACATGGGGTCCCTCTCTTTCCTTGGGGAATCACTTTCTTCCAAGTGAATGTTTTGTCCATAGGAATAAATTTTTGGTTGCTTCTATCTTGTAAGAAATTTTGACATTGGGGCTAAATTTCTTATTAATAATTTTAATGTTTATTTTAATATTATTAGCAACATCTTTATTTATTTTTACCAAAAGACAGACTGTATACTTTTTTTGCCACATGTAGTTTTAATTTTTAATTTCTTAAAATACAGCTCTGAAAAAAAAAAGAGTTTTTAAATAAAGCCCATTGTATTTCAAATGGAACTACCTGACTGTGTCTTTAGACCTAACTGACTTTCATTGAATGGTTAATAACAAAATAATAATGATCAAAAGTGGGAGAGTTGGGGGAGAAGATAAAGCAAAAAGAAATAGGATAAGTAAAGAGATTGAGAAAGAAAATTGTAAAAATAAAATGAAAGGAAATTCACAAATAGTGATTATCATTTCGAATGTGAATGGGATGTTTTTAGCAGCTCTTTGTGATGGTGAAGAACAAGAAGTTGCAGAGATCCCTATCAATTAGAAAATGCCTGAATGAGATGTAGTGTGTGATTATGATGGAAGAAATGATATCTCAATGATCTTAGAAAAGCATGGAATGGCTTTGCACAAAATGATGAAGAGTAAAATGAGCAGAACTAAGAGAATATTGTGTACAATATCAGCAATAATGTTTTAAGAAAGACTTTGAATGACTAATTTTGTCTACTAAAAATACACAAATCATAAATAAATAAATAAACAAATAAACAAATAAATAAAGAAGGAAGATCCTCTGCATCAAAAAGAAGAACTGATAGCTAGGTGTATGTAAAGAATAATTTTACATGTGTAAGTAGGTATATGTGTGTATTTGTGTTTAAGGGAAAACCATCAATAGAACTGGGGGAAGAGGGAAGAAAAAAAGAAAAAAATTACATAGCTGTTTTGTTGCATATTTGGAGAGAATAGCAAGTTGTGCATGGTAGATCTGCAATTTCATTTGCAATCATTTTTTTATATTGAATTGTATTATTGTTGGTTGGTTGGTTGGTTGGTTCTTGTCCTTCATTATGGAAGACCAAAATTACATCACATTAGATAGACACCATGCAACCAACCAATCAATCAGCTTTGTTGTGTAAATATTTATTTTGTACCATTAATTGAAAATAAAATTAAATAAATAAAAAATAGCCCCTCAGCTCTCTTTGGTTCTTTGGTTTAATTTTGATGGCTTACAATGAGTGTAAATAACACTTGTTTTCTGTTTTGGCCATATATACTCTGAAGCTTATCTTCTCTCAGACTGATATTTTTGTAATGGTAAATTAGGCCAGTTTTGTCTCAGTTCTTACCTAGCACTTAGTCATCCAATGGGTGTTACTTCAGACAGTTCTGGGAAAGACCTCAATTTAGAAAGGCAAAGGTCATTTACTGCATCCTAGGTTATTACCAGTTGTCTTGATATTTGTCCTCCTACTGGACTCTGGTGCCTCTGGAGGAAAAATGAGACTGAAGATTTTCAACAGCTCTGCCTCACTTAAATGCAATTCAGGGGCAAGCCAAGACATCACCTTCCTGATGTCCTTGGTCCTCTTCAAAAATGTACAAACAGGAACAGCAAACTGAAGCCCCAAAAGAGTAAGTAATTTTCCCAATGTTCCAGCTTTAAGTGGTAAAATCAGAATTTTGGACCATTGAGATCCTATGGCTATTGATCTAAAGCTGGAAGGGACCTCAAATGTCTATCAACCCCATTTTTGCACAGATGATGAAACAGGTCTAGAGACCATAAGTGGCTTGCCAAAAGTCATATACATATTAAATAATAAAAACAGAATTTGAACCTAGGCCTTCTGATTCTAAACCCAACTTTTTCCACTTCAAAGGGATACCTCCCAGGGGTAACTGGATGGTACAGTAGATAAATCACTTGCCCTGGAGCGAAAAGGACCATTGTTCAAATTTGACCTAAGACACTTGATATTTAGTAGTTGTATGACATTGGGCAAGTCCCTTAATCCCAAATCCCTAGGAAAAGACAAAACAAAAACAAAGGAAAACAAAACAAAGGAATACCTCCCAAAACTAGTGTCACTTTCCAAAATATTGAATAGGTCATTATGGTGCATAAAACTTACCTGTGTCAATTTTTTTAACATGAATATGGGTGTAATTACCTTTGAATTTTCCAAACTTTCCCAATTCCCGTTCAATCCTAAGAATACAGACATTCCCTCATCTCTATCTGTTTCATCAGTATATTCTACCTAATTGTTCTCTGTCTTCATAAGTTTAAGAAATGTTGACTCTAAAAATATAATGCTCCAGGTCAATCACTTTTTAAAAAATTGAGAAATAACAGCAGTTGTTCTTATCAGAGAGAGGAGGCAGTTTGATAGTGAAGAAGTGATCATATTGGAGTAAGAGGCTCTGAGTTCAAATTCACTGTGACTATCACTAACCATGAAACTTTAGACAAGTCATTTCACATCCCTGTTCCTCCATTTCTTTTTCTGTAAAACAAGGATTAAAAGTTGTCTCTTGTAAGAATTCTTGAAGCATTAAATCTATGTTCCTATAGTAATAATGATTTAAATATATCTATGTATGGATTCTAATAATTTGGGGACTTTCCCCTTCAAATTTATTACTTTGAAAAACTCTGAGAAAATTAAGACCTTTGTGTCATTTATTTTTCCACAAAGTCACTGCTAAATGGAAACTAAAAGGATATCACAATTCCCCTTTTGTGTAAAGGAAACATCAGGCCTTCTAGTGCTATGTTATACAATATAATGCTACTTCAAACTGACTTTGTGGCAAGAAAATCTTGGACATTAAAATATGATCATAGACATCAAATGAGAAGTTTGGGGACAGCCTGCAAACCATGAAGCCTATGTCCTGTTCCACAGTCCTCTTACTTACATCCCACACTTTTGCTCTAAGACAATTACGAATAGATGAATTTCAATTCATTCAACCACATTTATGGAGTGCTTACAATGTAAGGGCCACTTTGCTGGATATGGTGGATGGACAGTACATAATAGTCCCTGCTTGGAAAGGGATGTGAACAGATTGTCCCAGAATAACTAAGAGGTTTTGATTTCAATGAGGGGATAAAGGTAAATTTCTTCCTTTTGTCTTGCATGGTCATGTGTACTTAGACAATTTTTTAAGGGACACTATCAAGTCTATCACTTATTAGGAGAATGCATTATTTCCTTATTACCTTTTTATAGTTTCATTTATATTGTTTTCCAACATAATTTCAGAAAATAGCAACTAAAAAGAGGGAAAAAGAAAGAAAGAAATGATGGAAGACTGGAAAGAGGGAAGAAGGAAGTGAGGAAGAAAGTAATGGAGGGAGCAAGGAAAGGAGGGAGGGGAGATGGAGGAAGGAGGGAGGGAGGAAGGAAGGACAGAAGGATGGAAGGAAGGAAGGAAGGAAGGAAGGAAGGAAGGAAGGAAGGAAGGAAGGAAGGAAGGAAGGAAGGAAGGAAGGAAAGAAGGAAATGTTGCAAAGATATTACTCATTCTCAAAGAGTGATCTTTAAAAAAAACGTCAGACTTACATATTTCTCGGTTGAAGATATCTGATTGGCAGACTTTCCTTCTCACATATGTTCTAGCTTTTGAAGTGGCTACAATCTGCCGTCATGACTCATGAAAATAGAAGCAGGAATAGACTCCTCAGATTTTCAATTTGGAAAGGACCTTAGAGGTCACAAACTCAGTGAAATTGTCACTGACTCAATGTTACACAGGGCCAGAATCTATATTAGATTCAAAGGCATTTAGGTCAAATAATATATAATATTTAATACCTAGGTGATCTTGGGCTAATTATTTAAGCTCTCCAGTTACTTTTTTTCTCATATCTAAAATGGGGATGGGAGTTGGAATAAATGCCTTCTAGGGGGCTCTACTGGCTGCAAATACATGATTCTAGGATTTCCAAATTTTTATAGGCGAAAGAGCCTTAAATTCTTGAAAGAGTTCACCCATTGTACAGAGTGCAATGTGCTATTTATATTGTGTCCCTTATGTAAAATCACCTTAGTATACTTAAACTGTTAATTATTCCTCATTGGATTCCTACCTAAAAATGCTGTACTGTCCTCCATTCATTTCTTCTTTTTGGGAAAAATTGTCATTTTCTAACTAAACTAACTTGAACCCTGTATAAGTCTATGATTTGTACAGATATTCAAGTACTTGTGTAATTCTGCATGACCCTTTGAACACGCCTAATCTGGCTAACTTGGAGTCTATTTCATCCCCTCCCACATGGTTTGAGGTAATTTTTTGATTAGCTAATTTGCATCTTTAAAAGTGGAAAGATTTTGCTTCCTTTTTGCCAGCATCTCTCTTTCCGTCATCCTTTTGGTGGCTCCTATATGTAGTATCTAGCATGGAAATCATGAACTGAACTGGTGTGAAGGAAGAGACTTTCCCTATTTTCCTGACTTTCCTGTTCCAAGAACTGCCCTGAGAAATTTGTTTCTGCTCTATATTATTTATCTTCAATTTCAGATTCCTATGGAATCAAGAGCTTGGGCCATGGCTAACCTTGGAATTAATTGCATTTTAGGTGATACAACAGCTATTTAAGCTGATCTAGATTTCAGGAAACTCCAGCTATGTCAGGAAGCTCTGACAAGTAAGCATGTCTAGGACTAAATATTGAAGAAAGATTAGAACCTCAAAACTTAAGAATTCCAAGAAGACTAAAGAACTTGAAGCTTTTCCATTCTCACCAATTCCTCCTTGTCCCTAATACAAATGTAGGGCATTGTTCTTCAACAATAGGGAGAAAAATCCCATACCACTGAACTTTGAGACAGGGATTACATTTTATTTATGTACACACACACACACACACACACACACACACACACACACACATATATATATATAACTATTGATTGTTTTTTAAATTTTATTTTAAATTTATAGTATTATTGATGCAACTTTGCTAGTTGGTCATTATTGTTCAGTCATGCAATCATGCCCAACTTTTGATTCTGAACTTATGGTTCATGGGTTTTGAATTTGCTTCCACTGACTTTTGAAAGGGACTGAAAAAAGTTTCAGCCAAAGGGAAGAATGTAACCCCAGGCCCAAAACACATTAGCATGGGACTTTTTGCTTATTGCTGAAGATCCATACCATATGTCTGCACTAGGAGTGAAGTAGAGCTGGTGAAAGAGAAAGAGCTCCAGTCTAGTCAATCTCTTCAGTCTTCTTGGCATTCTATCAAGTCTTCTTGAAACTTTAACTAGGCTCTAGTCCTAAGCACACTGACTTCTCAAGGGGCTTCCATACCAACTTAGTATTCTGCTGCAACATCCCATCTGACATTCTTGCTCCAGGATCATTAAGGATCAAACTTTGACACCTGAAACTAAGGAGAAGCATCACAGAACAGAAAAAAAAAAAATCCCAGGCTCACTTTTCAGTCAGAATTAAAAGGAGGTAAGTAGGGGAAGGGAAGTTCCTGCCTTCTCACCTATTCATGTCATGGTGTTCATTATGGGTACAGCAGATAGGAGTCATAAAAAATACACAGTCAAAGAGATGCCGGAAAGAGGAGTACTGCAAAAAAAAAAGTAGTAAATAGCCCAGTCTTATTATTTTTAAAGGATTTGGTAGCCAATCAAAGATGTTACCTCCACCCATGTGATAGGGGTGTAAGCTAAACTGGGCATGCTCAAAGAACCAGCCAGCATTACATTTCCATAAAAATGACAGTCTATTCTGCTTCTAATCAGTTCAAAAAGAAGTAAATGCTGGGTCATTTGTCATTGAAACTTTATTCAGGAAAGAGGCGAATCACTTTGTGTAATGTTACATGTACCTGAGAGAACAGCCTAAGTAGTTGAGCTTCCAACCAACATGCTATTATTTTTAACATCCAATAAATTACATAAATAAGAGAAGTGCAATGTTTATGAAATAATATAAGAGTATACCAGTGATATTTAACAACTGGGATCTTTGAGGGAAAATACATGCATGCATATTTTAAATTTTAAATTGCATAATCTTTTCTGAAGTCTCTATATTCAACAAAATAATAAGCCGAGTTCTGATTTGCAGTGAACTGACAATTTTTGAGGTGAAAACTATGTAAACTAACAATTTCACAGTTCTCTTTTCAGCAGAATGGAATGGATTATAGTACATCTCTGTTCCTATTTAAAGTTGCTTATTACCTAATGGATAAAGCTCCAACACCTTTACTTTAGACCCATTCTCTTCAAATCTGGGCCCACCTTACCTTTCCTGTCTTATCTCCCAATCTTCCCCAACAAGAATCTTCTTCGACTCAGAAACTTTCCAATGCCTGATTCCTTTGAACATGTGCTGAAATGTCCTTCCTCCATTCTTTTGTTCATATCATTCCCTTGACTAAATCTCCTTATTTTCATTTCTACTCAGCCTATCCACATCCTACTTTATCTTTCAAAGAGTAAATCAGAACCTACCTCTTCCATCCTTCTCTCACTATAGTAACCCTTATAATCACAGGATTATGAGATTTATACCTCAATGGTAATTTCTAAGCTATTTGTTACATCTACTTTCCTGTATAAATTCAAAAACTGAGACCCAGAAAAATTAAATGACTTGTCCAAGGTCACACAAATAATACATTTCTACTTTTGTAATATTTCTCATCTATGTCCTCTTCTGTCTTTAGAAGCTGCTATACTTATGGTTAAGGCCTTCCTTATCTCATTCCCTATCTATGGCAATAGTCTGGTGACTGGACACCCTGCTTCAAGTCTCTTCCCATTCCTATTCATTCTCCTCTTAGCTGCCAAGTTGATGTCTTTGAAACCTAGGCCTGATCACATCTCTACTGTATTCAACAAATGCCAATGGGTCTCTGTTGCCTCTAGGGTCAAAAACAAAATTTTCTATTTGTTTTTTTTTTTTTAGATTTTTCAAGGCAATGGGGTTAAGTGGCTTGTCCAAGGCCACATGACTAGGTAATTATCACGTGTCTGAGGTCGGATTTGAACCCAGGTACTCCTGACTCCAAGGCCAGAGCTCTGTTCACTGCGCCACCTAGGCACCCCCATTTGGCTTTTAATGCTCTTTATAAACTTGTGTCTCTTTTTATCTTCCAAGTCTTTTTATATTTTATTCACCTGCAAGTATTCAGAATGATAGTTTGCACTTTGTTGTTCAACTAGAAGAATTTTTACTTGCTTTTTAAAATAAAAGATGTTTAATGCAAAATTAACTTCCATTTGCTTTATAGAACATCATAAAAAGTAATTCAATATGTTACAAAAGATATTTTAAAACTTTGCTTCAATTATAGAAAGTATAAACAGATTACAGAACACAACTGGCACAATTATTCAAAATATCCAAAAGAAAAAGCTGGACTAAGACTTGCACCATAAAGCCTAAAACATAAGGTAAACTATAATTCTTTTTTTTTTTTTATTAACTACCAATACACACTTGGCTAAACCTAAAACTGGAATTGTCTGAGAACTCTCTGAGGCTTAGTTTCTATGCCTATGAAATGTAGTAGTTATCATGCTTATACTGTCTTCTTTAAAGGGATAGTGGAATTTTCATATTTTACAATGTAAACAAAATTAGTAACTAATACTAGGTACATGTGATTTTATTAATAATCATAACTATAACAATGTACATTATTGTAGCATGTAACTTTTTCATATATTCAAATTGTAGGCTATTGTGTAACCCTTGACTTCTTTGTATTCCTTATGTTAAGCTAATACAATGCCATCTCCATAAATGCTTCATAAGGATTGATTAAGTGACTGGAAGGATTTATTATTTATATTTTTACCTTCTGCATAACATGTTTACTGATTGTATATGACATTTTTGGCATCAAAATGCTAAAGTTCTCAGGATAAAAGTGAAGTAATTAATATTAAAAATTATAGATTTATAGGAACAATAAGAACCAGAGATATCAATTTGTAGTTTTAGGAAAGAAAATAGATTCATAGATTTGGGATTAGAAAAGACCTTAGAAATCAAATATGTTAACTCTTTTTTTTAATAACTGGGAAAACTGAAATCCTGAGCAAATAAATAATTTGTTCAGGTCACACAGATAGGAATCTATATTTGAAATCAAGTGCTCTGACAAAAAATAAATAATACTGTGCTTTTCTCTTGACCACTCTTCTTTTTCACAATATATTTACCTGATGTTCTCCCCACCCCACCCCGGCATTTCTTTCCCACAAAGGTTTCAATATAAAATCCTAAGTAGGAATTTTTGTATCTCAGTAACATAACCAGAGTTAGTCACATAAAACATACCTTTAATCTGAAAACTTTGTGACTTTTTTCATGGTGGAGCCAAGGTCAAAAACCCTGTACTCAAGGGAATCAGGCTGCTACTGAGTAGGCTGCTCCTGAGTAGGCTGCTATGGGGATCGGAGTGGGGGAGCCTCTCTTTTAGTTTAGCAACTTCTTGACTTCTCCTTCATTATCTGTCTTGATTATGTCCATGCCAGATAAGTGTAAAATTGAGCAGCATTCCTTTCAAAAGATTTTTAGATATAGGAAGAATTCACTTTCATCTATCATCAGTTAGCCTTCTGCTGATGCTGAAGTACTGAATTTATTGTCAATGTACACTAAATCTCATGTTCTAGAGCTGAGTCTCAAATATCCTACCCTGGTTCTTTAGTTTCTACCTCTTTCTTAAAAAAAACAAAATAAAACAGAACCAAAAAAATCCCTAAAACTAAAACCAAGTTTCCACTACATTTCCTACACCCCATCCTCAAAAATCAGCAATTTGCTTAGTTGTCTGTTTGGTAAAAGTCCCACAGAAGTCAGAATCTCTAAATCAAAAAAGAACTGTAATCAGTCAAAATCAGTCTTTAGGAAGATCTATAGGAACAGTGTAGATACTGTTTTTTGATCTGATGTATTTACTGCCCCAATTGGAAATTCCAAAGATCTATTTTCTCTCTTTCCTGTTGTCTTCAGATTTCCTAGCTACCTGAGGAATAGAAATGTCAGTGTTAGAGATTAAACAGGTCATCTGAAAATAGGACCTTGGCTCTTTTCCATACTTTAAAATTAGTTCCTTTTTAGATAAGAGGGAATGTTTCTAATTAACTCTTCAGAAGCTTAGAAGAAAGTTCACTAGCTGAAATTTTAGGAGACAAGATTTCCAGATGTTTAATAAATGATCCCTGAATATTCTCATGCCTTTATATTGATATTTGTCCATGTAGGCCAAGCCAGAACATCACAAAAAAATTGATACCATTCTTTTGTCTTAAACAACAAAAGTCATTAAGGAAATGATAAATTTTCAGAAAAACTAGACTGTCCATTTACATGTCCCAAATTTATCAAATTGATGCTAGTCTTTTTACTTCAATTGGACTTTGAATCTGGTATGAGAACATATGAAACTGTTTTTTTATGTATTTTGATGTATTCTCTCCATAGCCATCTTCAAAATGGTTATGATATTGCTGTGTTATTTTTTGCAATTCTCTAATGAATTAATATCTTAATCATTTAAATATTCATTTGGAGATATATGACTAATAATTAGTTTACATTTATGTGGTGTTTTAATTTAAAGCTTTACCTACAAAATCTAAGGTGATCTTTGCAACAGCCTTCCAATTTGAAATAAGTATTACAGTTCTTTTATAATTGAAGAAATTCAGGTGATAGAGGTGAATAAATTGTCCATTATCACACAACTCGATAGGATCTCAAAACAGGCCTTTCTTAACTCCAAGGCACAATACCAGAATTTCTTTGAAATTGAAATGAATACCAGTATTTTCATCATATCTACTACTGAACTGACAGATTTAAAATTTTAATTCATCATATTCAAATCTTCCATTCAGAACCAATGTTGTCTCCTCCCATGCACTGTTTTTATCTTTATTCAAACAACCTCACTACTGGCTTATTCTAACAAGTTTTTTGTTTTTGGCCATCTGTCTGTGATACCATGGAATCCATTCTATTAGTTGGCGAGCCATTTAAGTTATATTTTTTTTTCCTTGCTACAACTCCTACTAAGCCTATTTTCACTGGCCTGCTTACAGTTCATTACATGTGACATGACAATTCTCAATTATGCATTTCTGGTGACAGTCTCCTATGAATGGAGAACTCCTCATTTCCTCTGGTTTCCTTCAGGATGCAGAGTTCCTCCTTCATCCTGGAGACTTCCTTTTTCTCTGCTGCTAGGCTCTTTTGCATCAAAGTTTATATTGCTTTTACATTGTATCTATATTTTTATGTTCATAATTATTTGCTTTTTGGTAGCTTGTCTAGGATGTGATGGAATCCATTCTATTATTTGGAGAGTATTATTCTATTAATTTTATATTTTATGTTCTATTATTTTTTTCCAAGACAGTTGGAGTTAAATGACTTCCTTAGGATCACAACTAGTAAGTGTCAAGTGTCTGAGGCCAGATTTGAGCTCAAGTCCAGGGCTGGTGCTCTAGCCACTGTGCTATGTAAGCTACCATCTATGTTATTTTTTTCCCTCACTAAAAATCTTACCAAACATATGTTACAATCTAAGGATGAGGGCTCTCCCCCACTGGAATAGGAACTCCTTAAAAACAGGTACTATGTTCTTACCATTCTTGTTTCCATTGCATTTAGCACAGGAAATTGCATTTGGTAAATCTTTATATTATCCTGTTTATTGATTGACTGGTAATTCTCGTGATAAATTGTTTTCAATTCCCTCAGAGTTTATTGACTCCAAAATGACTTCATTTTTAATTTTTCGTTTAATTTATTAAATGTATCATCTCTTTTTTCCTCTTACCTGGCTTCATCAAAGTGAATGCCTTTTTTTTCCTTCCTTTTTTTCCCTCAAAAGAAATCTCCAAGAAATGGGAGATTTTGAGAAACCGCATACAATAAGAAATCATGAGTTTAAAGAAAGGAAGATATTTACTATTCACTCTTCAACATATACATTATAAATGAGTACAGAGAGTTAGTTTTTTTGAATATTTCATTCTCCTTTGCATACTAAATTAGTGACCACTTTGGATTCCCATAATTAAGCATATATTTTCCATATAATAGAATGTTTAATGTCTTGAATTTATAAATATAAATAAGATTTAAAATGAGGAGAAAATAAAGATAGGGTTTCTTGTTTAACTTTTTAGATGCATAATTTCATATGAAATATTTTCCCAAGGTTAATTTAATTGCACATTTCTATGGAGCATATTAATTACCTCAAAAGAATAAAAATTGTAAAGATCCTTTTTTTTTCATTTATCATGCTTTTAGATGCAGTCAAGTTTGTTAAGTGACTTGTCTAGGATCACAGAATTAGTAAGTGTCAAGTGTCTGAGGTCAGATATGAATTCAGGTCTTTCTGACTCCAGGGCTATGCCACCTAGCTACCCCAATTCTAAAAACTCTTGCCATATGAGCATTGGTTGAAGGAACCAGGGCTACTTGAAGAATAGAAAACTCAAAGGGAATTTGAGAGCTTGCTAAAAGCATTAGAAGGGTTATATAGAAGAGGGATTAGCCTCATTCTGTGTGATTCCAGAGAGCTGGGCTAGAAGCAATAAATGGAAATTGGAAAGTGGTAAATTTAGATTTAATATCAGGAAAACAAACAAAAAAAAGCCAAACATAAAAATAAAACAAGTCACCCCCCCCCAAAAAAAACCCTTTTCTAACCAAAGAATTATCCATAGTAGAATTGATTATGTTGGGATTTGTGAATTTCTCCTCCTCATAAGATGTCTTCAAGAAGAGTGTGGGCTGTTCTTTTCTTGGGTATATTATTATAATAAGGATTTCTTTTCAACTATACTGAATTAGATAGGCACTGAGGTCCCTTCCAATGGTATAATTCTGTGATTCAGTTTTCGGGGTCTACAAATCCTTTTTCCTCTATGCAGTCATCTGTACTGAAGACATTTCTTCTGGTCAAGAAATCAATAAATATCCACTTGTTCTTATGGTAATATAGATTCCTCACAGTTCCAACTAAAATCTCAGGCTTCCCTAAGCCCTCTTAATTTTAATTCCTTCCTTCTCTTAATTATTTCCTATTTATGCTATCTATAACTTGCTTTGCATATATTTGTTTTCATATTTTCCCCTCCCCTACCATTAGAATGTAAACTCCTTGAGGGTAAGGAGTGCCTTTCATATCCTCAACATTTAACATAGTGCTCTGCACATAACAGATACATAATAAATATTAGTTAATTTATTAATTGATGGAGCTATCATAAAATAACTAAAATTTGGCTAGAATTGAAAGGATCCTGTTTTGTCAACTACTCCAGTACTCCATTCAATTTAAGAATCACTTCAGGAACATTCCTAACACACATTTTTGTGCTTGTATTTTACTGGTAGGTATCTCAACAATTTAATTTAATATACTATTATTAAACACTTATGTGAAGACAGTATTCAAGGTTCTGAAGATACAAAGACAAAAACAAAATAATCTAAGGAGTTTACATTTTAAACTACTACCTCATGAATCATCTAATTCCAATTTTGGAAAGCCTGAATCATGGAAAAATGCTTCTGAACACTGATGTGATATTTCTTTATAGGACCCCAATCCTTTTTCATCTTTAAAAATTTGGGTAGTGTTTCTTCTACAGAGAATACCTTTGTGAATGTTTGTGTATGTGTGTGTGTGTGTGTGTGTGTGTGTGTGTGTGTGTGTGTGTGTGTGTGTGTGAAATTAAGGTGTTATTGTTCAATGATTTTAAATTATGTCTGACACTTTGTTTGTGGTTTTCTTGCCAAAGAGGTTAGAATCATTTAACATTTTCTTTCCAGTTCATTTTACAGATGAGGAACTGAGGCAAATAGGATCAAGTGTCTTACCCAGGGTTACAGAACTAGTAAGGAACTGAGGTCACATTTGAACTCAGGAAGGTGAATTTTCCTGAATCCAGGTCTGGCACTCTAGCTATTGTGCTATCTAGTTGTCCTTAAACTTAACTTGCGCATAAACTCAGAACATTAATATTTCTAAAATTTCTGTTGTTTATTACAAAGGAAGAAGAAGGAAAGATGAAAAACAGGAATTTTTTTACATCACTGTTGCTTCCCAGACTTAATGAGCTCTTTCAAGGTGGTGACTTTGATGTTGTAATAAAACAATATAACATTACAATCAATAGCTACAGCTGAGAGCTATAATGTCACATATGCATATTTTATGCCTTCTGATAATTGGAATCAGTATCCATCTTTGGTGAGTAAAGTGGAGCTAAGAGATAAGAAGGGTGCCCACATCAATCTTGCATTTCAGAAGCATACCAATTATTTAATCTATCTAACCTCTGTCATCTATCTGTTAAGAGGAATCCCATGTCAGTGGAAGATTACACTAATCACATGATTTTTATTTCTGGTATAAAATATATGTTCTATCTTTGCCTATTACTTTTCTTTAAAAAAATCCTTTAAAGAAATTCCTGATAATATTTTTGAGTCTTTGTAGCTGCTTAGCATGAACTGCAGACAAACCTATTTGGTAGATCAGAAAACCCATTATCTCCCAACTCCCTCTGCTTTTATCTAATCTACTTCCACCTTCATTTGCTTAAATAACTCACACATATTCCCCGGAAATGGGAAATTTGCTTGGAAAGATTCTGATAATAATAGAATACTGAGTATATATAAAAAAAGTCCATGCCATTTTTTGATAGATGTTTGAACTATTGCATTAAATTATCAATATTCTGTTAAGACCTTCAACAATTCAAGCTTTAAAAAAATTGAGTTTCCCTGTTTTTCCAAGGTTAGACTACAGTGCCCACACATAGCCCCAAATCTAATACTGATTAGCAGAGACTTCCTTTTCTTTTTAAACTGTGTCAGTTCAATCCCTCTTATGCAGCCTAATGTCTCTCTGCTACTAGGCCTCATTATACTGGTACTGGATTTAGTATGGATATATGATTGCCTTTAACCCTACCAGAATTCACACTTTCTTTATGTAGGTGATCCAACCTCAGCATCTCAGTATTAGAGTAATCATAAGTGATCATAGGTATTAGCCTCTACACCCAACTAAAAGCCTATCTTCCAATTAACCCAATAATTTTTATTTTCCTTGATATCCTCAAAGCTCAGAAATATATTCTCATTTTGAAAGAAGACCAACACTTATGTTGACTGCTGGAAATTCTTTTCAATCTTTGTTATGCCACAGCAATTATTCATATCCTTTCATCTAAAAACCTTTACTTAGCAAACTTGGAAAGGGTCATTGTGGAATTAAGGAAGACTAAATTTCTTTCAACATTCATAATATCTATTTTTGCCTTCAAATGAACTTGGAATAAGACAGAAAGAGCCAGGTGGAGCTTTGACCTTCATCTTATTATTTTGTTTTATAGTCCTTACTTTGCTATTTAACTATGCCATCGACAAAATTGCTACTCTTACAACAGAAGAAAAATAGAAGCAATTTTCTTCTGTTTTGGGGACTCCTGTATTTTGTTTGCTTCAATTTCCCAGCTCTGCAAGCCTAGAGCTCCCCTTTCTATAGAAAGAATATTTTATTATATCCAGGAGGTCAATACCCAAATGAGGATAGTCATCATGTAAAAAGATTACTATTCCCAGAGGGTTGAAGACATGCATCCTGGTAACTAATCCAGGCTGATTTCTGAGCCAGTTTTAACTAATGTTTTCTAAAGCTCCTGTTTTTTTTCACATTTCGTTCTTAATGCAATCATTTCTTTCCTAAAAATATGATACATTCATTTAATGATATGATATGATACATTAATTTAATAAGAATTTATTAAATGTATAGAACTTGCCAGGCATTATACTATGTCCTAGAGTAATACAGATAAAAAAGAGAAGTTGTTCACAAATAACATATTTTACTGATGGAGGGAAAACTGATATAGATCAGTTACTACAAATAGAGATGAATAGAGATAGATAGATAGATAGATAGATAGATAGATAGATAGATAGACAGATAGACAGATAGATAGGTGTATGGATGGATAAATGGATGGATAGATAAATTTATTGATAGAGAATAAATACAGATTAATATGGGAGGCTTGGAGAGAAATAATAAGAATTCAAGCCAAACCATGAGAGAACCTAGGAATTTTGGAGGAATATATGAGGTGGGATCACAGTCTAGGTAAGAAAGAGAGCCTATGAAGAGGCATAGAGATTGGAGGTGGTGTGCTGTGTATAAGAAACAGTAGGTTAGTTGGCCTGGAAAGTAGAATTCATGGACTAATGTGAAATAAACCTGGAAAGGTAGACTGGAATTCTTTGCATCAAAATTCCCATTTCCAAACTGAAGAGAATATATTTCATCCTAGAGGCAATAGATTCGGTAGAAGTGAGGGCCATGGTCAGAACTAACTGGCTAACATTCTTGGTACCTGAACATGATCATTAATGAATGCTAAAGGAATTTGGAGTAGAAAGGCAAAAAAGACAAAATGGTATTTGTCAGGAGTTGTCTTCCTTAAATGTTTGAGTTATAAAAAGCAGTGTGCCAATCTGTACTACTTACATCCCCTTCCTGAAGTTTTACTCTTTCCTAAAGAAAAACTGGGAGCAGACGTTTACCATGTGGAGAGCACACTTGAAATGCATTTGGCAGTAAGCAAAGGCTAGAGCAGCAGATGATGTCATCTATGCATTGCATCTGTTCCCGAATACCAACGGCATCATTTCTACAAGACTTTTCCATATTGAAAATTGCAAAGGTTCCCGCTGTGCTGTTCCTTTTGGAAAGTTGGCTGCTATAGAGTGTTTAATTAAGTATTTTCAAACCATCCTTTTGTAGGCCTGTTCCACTTTAGCTAAAGTTATGACAGCTTGTCACTGTTAGTTTAAAAAAAGGATCCATAGTTTATTCTTTTTTTTCACAAACATAAAAGATTAGTATTTTTAAATGAAATAAAATAGCAGATCTCAGAGTTGCAGAAAGGGTGAGCTAGAGTGTGTGTCCATGTAGAAAAGATCTAAATAAAATGTCTTGTTGGTTTAAAATAATGATCAGGTTGTGAAAATATCATCCATAAGTGTTATAGTTATAAATATAGTTTTATCTTAATAAAGATGATTCATTTTTTTATAGAACTGCAATGCCATCTAATTTTTCCATACTACAACTCTCCTTGCTGTAAGCATGCATTAAAGATACCCACTTATTTGGAAGACTTTCTATCATAGGTTTGACCAAAGGTAATTTCACTTTCGAAGCTATATAATACATTTCATGGATATCTTTTAAAATAGTGTTTCACACAGGTTTTCTTTCCTTCTCAACTCTGGTTTCCAAACTCCTCCTCCTAATTGTTTAGAGACCAAGGCAAGAGAGTCACCCTCAATTTATTTTTACTTCCTCTCAAATCCCACTGAACATAAGTGAACAATTAAGTTTTCTCAAGTCTTATTTGAATCACAGAAATATTTCCCTCATATTGTAAATCATGATTTTGAATTTATTCTCCTTCAAATAATATTATTTCATAAATCTTTGACAAAAAGAGAATTTATTTCCATCTCATACATCCCCACCCCCTTAAACATTAGGAGAGATATAGAGGACTTCACAGGTTTTAATACTTTTAAAAATGGTTTCACAATCCAATCATCATATCCTAAAGACTAGACTTAGAACCAACCTTTGTAAATTAGCTGAAACACACTGCTGAATCTAGAAAGTATAATGGTATAAACACTGCATTATTGAGTTTACAGATCTGTAGAGATTCCACTTATTGTCTTTGATAAATGTAATTGTTTTTGTATTCAGCCATGACATCTGCCTTTGTAATATCACTAATGAAAAAATCAATAAAATCCAAGGGATATTTTCTTCTCTATTTTTTTTTCTTCCTGAAAACATTCAGTTGGAAGGAATGCAGTTGAGAGAAGGCCAGTGCACACAGCTGGCTTCAACAATTTCAACTTTCGCAATACTACGTCTGTAAAAGCGGCCCAAGAATCTTTGAACAGGATGTAATCAACCTCAGATCTACAGAGAGCCACTTTGAAAATGATTTCAGCTGCCAAAAAAATAATGTCATTTACAAGCAGCTCTTCCTATGTCCAATTAAGCAATAGCCAAACATGTTAGAAAGGGAAGAAAAGCTTCTGTAGGGAAGCTAGGAGCAGTGTGAGAGAGCTAGAGACCTGATGCAGCCTACCCAAAGGAAAACAAAACGAATGTGCAGAGAATCTTAAGGAAAATAAGAATTCATTCCAAAAGACCCATCGAATGTGAAGAGATTCATATCAACCACTTCCAGGAGACAAATGGTAAGTAACCCAGTACAAAAGAGGATTATTTGGCACCATTTGTTTTCTGTCACTTTGCCTGTAAATGCTGATTGTTCTCTCTCCACAGTATTTATAAAAGACCCCAATCTTGGTCATTTCAAAATACTCACCAACTTCTTTCCTTGGGGGAGGAGAGGGGAGGAAAAAGGAGAGGGGGGATGGAGAATCTTAGAAAATGACCATTAAATAAGTTTTGGTAACAAGTAGACAAGCAAATAGGCAAACACTTACCTCTATCCTATCTCTGCAGCTCAGCCTTGGGTTAGATGGGAAAAAAAGGAAGACTAAGTAGAAGAGCTTCTCTAAATTTACCAGCAAGAAGGGACCTGGGATGCTTGTCCTTTAAGTGTCTCTAAACATGGTTTGCATAGCTGGATCTCGGCTTATCTGTACTTTTCTGCTTTCGCTTCCATACATGGGTCTGTTCCCAACAGTAACTTCAAGCTGTCGAAAAGGAGTTATCTGGCAGCCTTTAGCTTCAGCCAACACATGAATGATAACATATAGTTCTATATGCTTGGGAGCATATAAATTTGCCTATAGAGTCTACACATATACATTTATGTATATCTATTTACACACACACACACACACATACACACACACACACACACACACACACACACACACACCTTTTGATATAGCACATTTTTTCACCCTGCCATGGTGACTTTTGGAATTAACTTGAGATGATAAAGTGGAAACAACACAATTTGAATGCAGAGGACCTGAATTCAAATCCTAGCTCTTTGACTTCTTTCTTTCTTTCTTTCTTTCTTTCTTTCTTTCTTTCTTTCTTTCTTTCTTTCTTTCTTTCTTTCTTTCTTTCCTTCTCTCTCTGTTCCTTCCTTCTTTCCTTCCTTCCTTCCTTTCTTCTTTTCTTCCTATACTTGTAGGTGCTCTTTATAAAAGCCCTGATTGGATCAGAGTTAATGAAAATAGCAATTGTTTCTGTTTTGGTCAGAATTTATGAGAGTCTTCCTCTTTTGGACTGATTTTTTTGAGGGGTGGCTATGCAAAAGATGCTCCTTGCTTTTTTTTTCTTTTTTACTTACCTTAGTCATTGAGATACCTCAATTTCTTTTTTCTTTTTTTTTATTGAAGTGGCCATTCTTAGCCTCTTTGCCTCATCTCTCTCTTATCTAACTTTAATGACTAAATGAACATTGCTTCAGTCAAACTTGGAAAGACTTGGCATCCTGGACCATTTGAAGTCTTCCTGATTCATATCTGACCACTGAACCCAGATAATTCTGGAGGAAAAAGTGATTTTGCACAGAATCCCCCTCACTTAAGTTCAATTCACTTGCATGCCATGGCATTACCTCTTTGATGTCATGGACTTCTAGAATGAAGGATAAACAAAAACCACAAAACCACAATAGAACTTTTTTAAATTTAATTTTATTTGAGGCAATGGGGTTGTGTCTTGCCCGAAGTCACACATCTAGGCAATCACCAAGTGTCTGAGGTTGGATTTGAACTCAGATCCTCCTGACTCCAGGGCTGATGCTCTATCCACTGTACAACCTAGCTACCCCAAAACCACAATGTAACTTTGAACAAATCACTTGACCTCTCTTGTTTTTAGTTTCTTCATCAATAAAATAAGGGAATTGGGTTAAATAAAATTAAGGACCCACCCAACTATAAATCTTTCCTCCTCTGACAGAAGTCCTTTTCAAATTTTATATATAACATACTATTCTAGATTTTTTCCCATACAGTTGTGGAGGTTTTCTTTTCTTTTTAGAATTACATGGATTATGAAATGATTCTATTTAATCACTGATGTTATTTCTTACAAAATTTCATGAAATAAAGGAAAGAGTAATACCATTGCTAAATAAAATATATCTGATTTCTATCACTGTTTTTATATTTACAAGACAGTTATATTTGTACAAACTGAACAAATCTTTATTATTATTAATTTCCTACTGTGGACAGGCATTATGTTAAATGCTAAGATTATGGGGTAATTAACATAGAAAAACATATGTAGACAAAAAAATAAATGCAAACTGATTTTTTGAGTTAGTATGGTGATCAGGAAAGATATATGAGATATATAATATAGAAGATAATATATAATATAGAAGATATGTAATATGTAAGTACTGGTAATTGATAGGAACAATCTCTTCTAAGATGAAGACATGAGGAAGGTGGAGCTAAGTATATATAAAAGATCTAGTGTTTTATTTAAGCTAGATATGAATTAGAGTATGGGACTTGGGATCAAGAACACCTGAGATCAGATGTGTTCTCAGACTCCTACTGTGTAATATTGGACAAGTCACTTAACTGCTGTTTGCCTCAGTTTTCTCAACTGTAAATCAGAATAATAACAACATCTATCATGCAAAGTTATTGTAAGAGTTAAATGAAACATCTATACAAAAGGGCTTAGCACTTTGCCTGGTACATATTTGGTGCCACATAAAAGTTCATTCCTCCCTCCTCTTCCTCTTAAAGCATTTAAAAGATGGAGGGTCAAATATGAACAACAGCAAAGATAGCAGTGAAGGATAGCTTGGACAGTTAGGAGGCACAGTAGATAGAGTACCAGACTTGAAATAAAAAAAGACTCAATTTCCTAAGTTCAAAAATGGCCTCAGACACTCACTAGCTGTGTGACCCTGGGCAAATCACTTAACCCTGTTTGCTACAGTTTCCTCATCTGAAAATGAACTAGAAAAGGAAATGGCAAACCACACTGGTATCTTTGCAAAGAAAAACTCTAAAATAGGATCCTGAAGAATTGGACATGACTGAAACCATTGAACAACAAAAGGACAGTTTATCTGGATTGTAGAGAAGTGATGAGTAAGAAGCCTGGAAAATAAGGAAGAGGCCAGATTGTGAAGAACTTTAAATGTCAACGGATTTTATATTTGACTATAGATTAAAGAGGGAACCATTGGAGAAGGGAAGTGTCATGACTTTGTTATAAGGTTCATTGAATGAAGATCCATTATAGCATTCAGAGAAGAGTGAGAAAGCAAAGGATCAAGTAACCATTAGATCACAGACTTGGAGCTGAAAGGGATCTTATAGACATCTAGTCCAATATCTTCATTTTCCAGTTCAGAAAACTAATACACCTTAGTAAAATTAAGGTGTATAAGGATTAGAAATTTGCCAAAGACCATATAGATTGCTAGTGATAGAAAAGGCATTAAAGGTATTACATCTGACTCCAGAATAGTTGTACTTAAAAAAAAATAATTATTTTAATTATATGTAAAGATATTTTTCAGCTTTCATTTAAAAATATTTTTAATTACATATAAAGATACTTTTCAACATTTCATTTTTTTTGGTAAAATTTGGGGTTCTGCATTTTTGCACCTCTTGACCTTCCCTCCCCCATCTTCATACAGTGAATAAGCTGATATAGGTTTCACATGTACAAACATTAATATTCATTTTGTAAGATTCTCTCCCTCTTACTCTTCCCTCCCCCTGCCCTAAGATAGCAAGGAATCTGATATAGTTTATACATTCACAATCATGTTACACATATTTACAAATTAGTAACTCTGTAAAAGAAGATTCAAGCAAAAGAGAAAAACCATGAGAAAGAAAAAAAAGAAAAAATTTAAAAGAAATAAAAATAGTAAACTTTGGTCTGCATTCAGACTGTATAATTCTTTCTCTGAAAGTGGATAGCATTTTCCAGCGCAATTTTTTAGAAGAATTTTTTTTCACTGCATTGTTAAGAAGAGCTAAGTCTGTCATAGGTGATCATCATGTAATGTTGCTGTTGGTGTCCATAATATTTTCCTGCCTCTACTCCACTCATAGTTGTACTTTTTAAAATCATATTATATGTTGGTAAGCTTCATATTGTTGTTATTTCAGACAATTCATGGCCCCATATGCTTGACAAAGTGACTTGACAAAAGTGACTTTCCATTTCCTTCTCTAGCTCATTTTACAGAGAAGGAAACTGAGGCAAACAGAGTGAAGTGACTTGTCAGGTTCACATGGCTACTAAGTGTCTGAGGCTGGATTTGAATTCATAAAGAGGAATCTTTCTGATTCCTTAGTGCTTGCCAAAGAACATATAGATTGTTAGAGGCAGAAGATACAATAAAGCTACTCTGCTTGACTCCAGAATAGTTGCACTTAAAAATAATCAATTAATTATTCTATTTATATATAAAGATAGTTTTCAGCTTTCATTTTAAAAATATATTTTATTTCTTCCAATTACATGTGTCTGCCTTTGAAAGCTTCATGGACAAACACAATAACTGCAACCAAGATTGGAAGAAAGGCAGAAATCTGGGAAACAATTTTACAGGCAGTGTTTCTGATAAAGGACTTATTTCTCAAATACATCGAGAACTGAGTCAAATTTATAAGAATACAAGTCATTCCCCAATTGATAAATGATCAAAGGATATGAGCAGGCAGGTTTCAGATGAAGAAATTAAGTGATCTATGATCACACAAAAATTCCATAAATCTCTATTGATTAGAGAAATGCAAATAAAAACAACTCTGAGGTATCACCTTAAACCTATCAGATTGGCTAATATGACAGAAAAGCAAAATGATAAATGGTGAAGAAAATGTTGGAATCCCAAAGAATTGTTGGGGGGAGTTGTGAACTTATTCAACCATTTTAAAGAGCAATTTGGAATATAAGCCCAAAGGGTTATATAATTGTACATACTCTTTGATATAGTAATGTCACTATTAGGTTGGTATCTCAGAGATAAAAAGGAGAATTTAGGTAGGAACTCGTCTTTTTGTGGAGGCAAAGAATTGGAAATTGAGGGGATACCCATCACTTGGGGAATGGCTGAACAAGTTGTGATAAATGATTATAATGGATGTAATATTGTGGCTGTAAGAAATGATGAGCAGAATGATTTCAGAAAAACCCAAACAACTGATATGAACTAATGTTGAATGAAGTATGCAAAAAATTGTACTCAGTAACAGTAACATTGTGTGATAATCAACTTTAATAGATCAGCAATGCAACAATCCAAGAAAATTCCAAAAGACTTGTGATGAAAAATGGTATTCACATCCAGAGAAAGAACTATGAAATATGAATGCAAATTGAGGTATATTATTTTCATGCTATTTTTTTCTTTTTTGTTTTTTTTTGTTTTCATTCTGATTCTTCTTTTCCAACAGCACTGATGTGGAAATTAGTATGACATAATTGTATTTGTATAATCTATATAAGTTTGCTTGCCATTGGAGAGTGGGAAGGGAAGGAGGGTGGGAGAAAAAATTGGAACTCAAAATTTCATTAAAATGCATGTTGATCTCTGAGGTACCACCTCACACCTCTCTGACTGGCCAAGATGACCAAAAAGAACAATGATCAATATTGGAAGGGAATGTGGGAAACCTGGGACACTAATACATTGTTGGTGGAGCTGTGAACTCATCCAACCTTCCTGGAGAGCAATTTGGAATTACGTCCAAAGGGCAACAAAAATGTGCATATCCTTTGATCCAGCAAATTCAGGTCTATACCCTGAAGAGATTATGAAAAAGGGTAAAAACATCACTTGTAAAAAAATATTCATAGCAGTCCTGTTTGTGGTGGTAAAGAATTGGAAATTAAGTGAATGTCCTTCAGTTGGGGAATGGCTTAGCAATCTGTGGTATATGTATGTCATGGAACACTATTCTTCTATTAGAAACTTGGAGGGATGGGAATTTAGGGAAGCCTGGAAGGATCTGCATGAACTGATGCTGAGTGAGATGAGGAGAACCAGCACCCTAACAGCCACATGGGGGTAATGATCAACCTTGATGGACTTGCTCATTCCATCAGTACAACAATCAGGGACAATTCTGGGCAATCTGCGATGAAGATTTCTATATATCCAGAGAAGGAACTGTGGAATGTGAACAAAGACCAAAGACTATTATCTTCAATTTAGGGAAAAACACGTTATCTTATTATGTAATTTTTCTATCTCTTATACTTTATTTTTCTTCCTTAAGGATATGATTTCTCTCTCATCACATTCAACTTAGATCAGTGCATACCATGGAAACATTGCAAAGACTAAGAAACTGCCTTCTATGGGGGAGGGAGGAAAGCAAGAATAGGGGGAAAAATTGTAAAACTCAAAATAAATAAAATTTATCTTTAAAAAATGCATGTAGAATACTTTCTTTGCATGTAATTGAAAATTATTAATAAGTTGATTTAAAAAAAGGATGCTTCATGGAGAAGTTAAGATAAAGGCCTTTCTAGAACTTGAACAATCACTGCTTTTTTTAGTAGACTAAGAAAAGGGAAGAGGCATAGTGAAATGTTTTGAAAAGACATCTATACTTAAAGTCAGGAGGTCTAATATATAGTTTCAGTTTTAGATCTGTCTCTTTGAGCTTCAGTTTTCTTACCTATAAAAGTGTGCTATAAGAGAATGCTAGACCAGTAATATCTGAGATGTCTTCCTAGAAACTTTTGAAGGGAGTTAATATGAATTTTTCCCCTTAATTGCAAAGAATTCCTCACCTACAAATAACCAATTAACTTCATCCTTTTTATTGCAAATTCATTCAGAATTCATCTAGGAAGAACTAGTTGTTGTATGACTCATTCTTCTACTGCTAAGATATGGATTTTTTCTTCTTCTTTCAAGACTTTTGCCTGCTAACCCCGCTTTCTCCATCCTAACTATATTGATACTCCATCACCTTTATCCTCTGAAATTTTACCCTTAGTCTTAGTCTACAATTCAGATGGAGTAAGGGGAGGAAAGCTTTTAAATTCTTGTTTTCCCCATCTCTAGCAGTTTATGCACCCTTGTGGAGCATACCTCCAAGACTTTGTGTATGCTTGTGGCCTTTTTCTCTTCTAGAGAATTTCTGGAAAGAGCAGAAATCTTAGGCATTAACAATGAATGATGGTCATGAGAAGGCGAGCTAATGTCTTGAACCTAGGAATCAAGAAGACACAAAAACCCCAGAAAGGGACCAAGGCTCTGAGGAGTCTTCTAAGTGATTTTCCTGGAAATGAAGCTCTAGCTCCCCAAGTCCTCCATCTATAGCTTTCATTCTGAACCTTCTACCTTGAATTCTATTGAAGCCATTATCTTAAACCTCATTTCTTGTTTTATTTTTAAAGAGCTAATAATTACTATTCCAATGCAGGTGAACTGATGTGTCCCTGGCACTCTGAATTGTAATCCTGAAGGTATTTCCCTGGAGAGACATTATTTCACATGGTTGTAGACTAATGGGAGTACTGTTTATCATGGGATAGATAAGGATTTGGGGCTTGGTCTAATAACCTAAACATTGGATCTTAGGATTTAGGGCTAAGTGGCCTCTCAGAGGTTAATCAATCAATAATCTTACTTTAAAGATGAGAAAATCGAGACTTTGATAGTTAAGGTCACACAGATAACAAATGTTAGAGGTTTGAATAACATTCTCCCCACCTCCGCTGTAAATGGGAAAATATATTCCACCTTAAAAACCAACATTTGGAGAAACATAGTCTCTTGGTTGTTTGGCATCTGTCTATAGCTATAGTTGGCAAGGGTAAACTATTCTAGTTTGCATGAATTAAAGCTAGGATTTCATGGGGAAATGAGGTCAGGTACTTAGCAGGGATCTGGCAAGGAACTTCTCAGCAGTTAGTGCACTGGATACTTTGGAATATAAAACAACCTGGCTGCATGTTGGAAGGAACACTTGACTTGGAGTCATTTAGAATTCAGTTAAGATCCTTTTTTCAGATACTTAACTGTGTGACTCTGAACAAGTCACATTACCCCCTCTTATTGTCAATTTCTTCACCTGTAAAATGGGAATAAGAATCGCCCCTACATCAGTATTGTTTTGATGGTCAAAAAGGTAATATATGTAAAGTGCTTTGAAAAGTTTAAAGTGCTTTATAAAAACGGCAGTTATGATCAACGTTCTTGAGGAAATTTTAGTAAACTTCAAAGAGTGTAACTCTCAACCTAGGGAAAGTACTGATAGGTTATTTATTTGTCTGGGAATTGTATTTCTTTTTTATTTACATTTTTATTTATTTATGCAATACTAAAAGTCTTGTTGTAAGAGTAAACAATCTCCCCTCCCCCCACAAAAGTAAAAAAAAAAACCTCAAGAGAAATAAAGTGAAAAGAAGAGAAAAAAATGTGGTTCATTCTGTTCAGATACCACCACTCTGTCTCTGGGGTAGATCACATTCTTTATCATAAGTCCATCAGAGAAGTTACTTACATATTTTTCCACAGTTGCTGTGGTTGATTGTAATTCCTTCCATCCATTCCTCCCCACTACCATATATTATATTTTCTCTTTCCTTTCCCTCTGTCCCTCTTCAAAAGTGTGCTGTGGGGCAGCCGAATGACTAGCAAACAGAGCACCGGCCCTGGGGCCAGGAGACCCCAAGCCCACATCCCACTCCAGAAACCTAGCAACTACCCAGCCTCCTGTGCATTGTCTATATATGCTCCTTCTAATTGCTCTAATAAATGAGAATGTTCATATGAGTATTATCAGAATCATCTTCCCATGTGGAATACACACAGTTCATCATCATTAAAGCCCTCATAATTTACCCTTCTCATACACCCTCTCTATGCATCACCTGAGATATATACTTGAAAATCAAACTTTCTGTTCAGCTCTGGCCACTTCAACAGGAACATTTGATATTCTCCTGTTTCATTGGATGTCCATCTTTTCCCCTGGAAGAGGATGGTTGATTCTTGGTTGCATTCCAAGTTCTTTTGCCTTCTGTAATATTATATTCTAAGCCATGTGAGCCCTTGATGTGGATGTTGCTAAATTCTGTGTAATCTTGACTGTAGCTCCATGATATTTGAATTGTTTCATTCTGGCTGCTTGCAATATTTTTCTGTCACTTGGCAGTTCTGGAATTTGGCTATAATATTTCTGGGGGTTAGATTTTTTTCTGTTTCTCTTTCAGGAGAAGATCGGTGGATTCTCTCAATTTCTATTTTGCACTTTGCTTCTAGGATATCAGGGCAATCAATTTTTCCTGTAGAAATTCTTTACTACAGGATATCAGGGCAATCAATTTTCCTGTAGAAATTCTTTAGAAGTCAGGGCTCTTTTCCTGATTGATCTCTTCTGGATCTGTTTTCTAGGTCAGTTGTTTGTTCATTGAGATATTTCATGTTTTCTTCTAGTTTTTCACTCTTTTGGTATTTAAAAAATTTATTTATTTTTTTTAATTTTCATCTAATTGTACATGTATATTTCCAAGTTACAAAATTTTCCTTCACCCTTCCTTCCCATCCCCCTCCCCTCAGAAGGGAACATTCAGGTTAGCATTTTACATACATATTTTATTAAACATATTTATAAATTAGTAATTTTTGGCATGAGGAATTAGGATTAAGGGAAAGAGATACATAAGAGATACCTTTTATAAAGTGTTCATCAGATTTGATGGGGATTTTTTTTCTGTGTATTTTGTTTTGTGTTTTTTCCTCCTCTGGTTAAGGATAATATAGTCTATAACCAGTCTAATATAGTTGCCTTAGCTCTCTGGACTGTTGAGAGGAGTTGCTTCCATCAGGGTTGTTCATTTCATAATGTTGATGACTCTACTCACTTCACTCAGCATCAGATCTTGTAAGTTGTTCTCTACTTCTCTAGAGTCCAACAATTTATGGTTTCTTATAAACAATAATGTTCTATAGTATTCATGCATCATAACTTGTTTCGTCATTCCCCAATTGACAGACATCCCCTCAATTTCCAATTCATTGCCACTACAAAAAGAGCTGCTATGAATATTTTGGAACATGTAGGACTTTTTCCCCATTCTTTACAATTTCTTCTGGATATAGTCCTAGAACTGGAATTGCTGTGTCAAAGGGTATGAGCAGTTTTATTATTCTTGTGGCATAGTTCAATATTGCTCTCCAGAAAGGTTCGATCTGTTCACAACTCCACCAGCAATGCATCAATATCCCAATCCTCTCACAACTTCTCTATCTTCCCTTTTTCTCATCTGGGCTAATCTAATAAGTGTGAGATGATACCTCATTGTTGTTTTAATTTTCATTTCTCTAATAAATAGTCATTTGGAGCATTTTTTCATATATATATATTATATATACATATGTATGTAGCTTTAATTTCTTCATTTGAAAACTATCTTCATATCCTTTGCCCATTTATCAATCGGGGAATGACTTGTGCCCTTACAAATTTGATGCAATTCTCTATATATTTTAGAAATGAGACCTTTATCAGAACTACTGGTTGTAAAGATTGTTTCCCAGCTTTCTGCTTTTCTTCTAATTTTGGCACCGTTGATTTTATTAGTGCAAAAACTTTTAAATTTACTATAGTCAAAATCATTCATTTTGCAGTTTATAATGTGTTCTAATTCTTGTTTGGTCATAAATTCATCCCTTTCCCATAGATCAGATAGATGAGTATTTTTTGGTCCATTAATTTATCTATGGTATCACTCTTTATGTCTAAATACTAATTTTGGTATTATTTTACTGTTTCTAGATTCGTTGTAAAGTCATCAGCTTCTTTTAGCTCCAGTCGATATTCAAAGTAATTGTTTTCTTCAGAGAGCATTCTTATCTCCTTTTCCATCTGGCAAATTCTACTTCTTAAGGTATTCTCCTCATTAACTTTTTGGATTGCTTATTACATTTGACCTAAACTGGTTTTTAACATGTTGTTTTCTTTAGCATTTTTTTTTGATCTCCTTAACTAAGCTGTTGACTTGGTTTTCATCTTTTTTCCTGCATCTTTCTCATTTCTCTTTCCAACTTTTCTTCTATCTCCCTTGGTTTTCAAAATCTTTTTTTGAACTCTGCCATAGTCTGAACCCAATTCCTATTTTTCTTGGAGGTTTTGGATATAGAAGCTTGGAGTTTGTCATCCTCTGATTGTGTGTTTTGATCCTCCATGGGACTAAAGTAATTGTCTATGGTCAGGTTCTTTTTGTCCTATTTATGCATTTCCCCAGCCTGTGCCCTGGATTTTGGGTACTTCCCATGTTTTTGAGTATTATTGGGACATCCCCACAAGGACCTCACTTCCTTCAAGGACTTATGAGAGGCTCTGACTACTTTTCTGGCCTGTGCTCTGCTCTGTGGATAATCACAGGCTCTCCCCTTTACCCTAGAGCTGTGACAAGGATCTGTGCTCCCTGCTCCTCTCTGGTAGTATGGGGGCTCAGACTATGGCCATGGTCTGAATATGGACAAAATACCAGAGTCCTGTCCCAGGGACAGAGGAGAGACCTCAACAAAATCACCCCACCTCCTTACTTTTTGTGGGCTGAGGGCTCTGAGAGCAGCTTCTGGGCATTTCCCTGCTGGGTGACTCTGTGGGCCTGCTTCCATTTCCTGGTATCTGGACTATACCAAGGGCCGTGGTTACGCTCAGGGCACTGGCTGTACTGAGGGTGGAACTGCTTTGAGGGCTGCAGATGTACCTGGGTTCCTTCAATCTGGCAGAAGTTTCCCCACTGATCTTCCAAGTGTGTTTGGTGTTCCCTGGGGTGGCAGGTAAGAAATCTGCTTCTGCTGCGATCCAGGAGCTCTGTGACTGTGAATTGTATTTCAATGAAGGAGATTTGCTCAAAATTTTCAATCTCATTCTTTCTTCCAATCACTAAGTTCAGTTGAAGAACAAAAGGAAAGAAAGAACTGTCAGTATCCCAGGATACAGTGGATGACCTTGGGATTTTTGATTTTTGATTAAACTCTAAGCACTTTACAATACTTGTTTCTGCCATCTTCATGGCTCTTTGGAGAAAAGTGCTCTCACATATCCTTTTTATTGGAGGAAGTTTTTGTATTCTTGGGGTCAACTAATTCATCAATGAGTTTGAGGTTCGTCAGTCACTCTCATGGTTTAGCCCACTGGCTGAAATGAAGTGTGACTACTGAATTGATATAGCTTCTTGGAACCAGATTGATTTCAAAGGTAGATGAGAGACTCTGAAAAGGGCTCAACAAGTCCTCATATCAGAGTTACTAGTCCTCTCTGAACGTATTTATCAATTGTATTGGATCATATCATATAGTGAGTATCATATCTTTGGAGAGAAAATGTTATATGATGGGTACCTTGGGGACACTAGGGGGAAAGAAGTGAAAATCAGGAAAATTGCCTTCCTCTTGCTACCTTTCCCCAGGTATTTGGAAATTTATACTATTTTTGGCAATCCTACCAAGCTGGAATGGTATTGAGCACAGGTCTGGTGATTGAGAGTCTAAGGGGCAGCCTAGCAAAGTTCAAAGAGTCTTATCATTATATAGGTTTTGGGGTGCTGATTTTTCCAGACAAAGTAGTTCACACAACTAAGTCAATGAAGTTTAGTAATCTGTATTGCTGAAAAAAAATTTCCCCCTCCATGAAGATTCTTCAAATATTGATATATTTGTATATCTATAACAAAAGAGAGAATACACTATTGCTTGTAGTATGAAAGCAGGTTCCCTTAACATTTCTCTGTCTGGGTTGACTCCCAGTGGGAGTAGAATATTGATCTTTCCCAAATCCCTGAAAGCCAGCCTGCTGATTTTTTGTCACATCTCAAAGGAGGCGTTCTACAAAAACTTGATTTCACCATCATTTGTGCCTCAGGGAGCTACATTTGACTTCTCCCAATGAGATTTAATAAAGATCAGGCTAGAATGGAAGTTATGAATGGTCAGTCCTTGTATTCAAATGAAAAGCAGAAGAAATCTACAGATGCCAAATCTATCCCACCACTGCTGGGATGTATGCCACTAACCAAATCACTTTTCCTCAATTAAGAGCCTTAGCTTTCTTCTTTATCCAAATGCAGAACTTGTTGCTTAGTTACTTGGAGTTACTTGGAGACCTCAAATGATGAATGTGTCTCATGGTCAGTTCTAAATTGCCAGATGGAGTTCCAAACAAATTTGATGAATTGTTTCACTTACCAGTCATCTTCAGCATGTAAAAAATTTTAACATCAGGTGTGTGTTGGGAATAAGGGATAGGAGGAGGGTTAACATACTTGAAGAGGATGAGGACAAAATATTTTTATTAGAACAAGAACTCCACTAGGAGAGAGATCTTATTTTACCTTTTTTGTGCCATAGAAGCTAGAGAGGACTGGGCACAGAATCAGGAAGACATAAATTCAGATCTAGTGTTAGGCATACTTATTTGCTTTGTGATCCTGTGTAACTTATTCTATCTGCCTGCTTCAGTTTCTTCAAATATAAAATAGTAATAATTATAGCACCTGCCTTTCATAATGGTTAAGAAGATTAAATGATATACTATGTGTAAAGTACTTAAAAATGCATAGCACCTGTCTTCCTTTCCTCTCTCCCTCCTATCTGTCCCTCTTCCTTTCTTCCTTCCTTCTTTCCCTATATCATTCCTTCCTTCCTTGCTTGCTTTCCTCCTTCCCTCCCTCCCTCCTTCCTTCCCTCCTTTCTTCCTCCTTTCTTTCCTCTCTCCTTCTTTTCCTTCCTTCCTTGCTTGTTTCTCTCCTTCCTTCCCTTCCTCCCCCTTCATTCTGTTTTTCCTTTACTCCCTCCTTCCTTCTTCCTTCTTTTCCTTCCTTCTTTCCTTCTTCCTTCCTTCCTCTCTTCCTTTACCCCTTCCTTTCTTTACCCCTTCCTTTCTTCTTTCATTCTTTCCTCTCTCCTCCCCCTCCCTTTCTTCCTTCCCTTCCTTCCTTCCTTCTTCCTTCTTCCTTTTCCCAGCACTTAGCAGTTTCTTGTATACAGCAAGCACTTAATTCATGCCTATTGGCTGAATGATTGCCATTGCTTTACTGATTAAACCCTGATAAAGGACACTTATGTATGGAATTTTTATCATATTATATCATAAAGATTTTATTAGATTCCCTGTTCAACTAAATGAAGAGACTTGAGAGAAGCTTGAATCCCCTGAGTCACCCTGTCAAAGTAAGGCCTGCAGTAATGACAAAAATTCCCCTTTTAATGGGAAGTTTGTAAATGACTTCATTTCCTAGGAATCTCCTCAGTATTCTTCAGCATCAATCCCAGAACTTGACTTAGACACTAGCTCTGTCTTCCTGCTCACTTTCTTCAAGACTGATCATGCTTGAAGCAGAAAAGAATTATAAAACCCATTGACCTCTATTGGCTGGGTCATCTGACTTGAACTGAGGATCCTGGTGGATTTGGCTTGTTTCTATTCTTCCTGAATGCTCATTCTTAGTATTAAATATTTCCCCTTGCTAAAGATGGATTGCTTCATTTTGTTTAGGGCTATCTCTTATCCCTTAAAGTTTTTCACCTCCCAATCAAGCCTGTTTTCTCCTTAGAATTATTAACCATTGCCCAGGTATGAAACTAATGTTTGGACATTAACAGACTTCCCTCCCTTCAGGGGCATTTGTTTTTGGTTGTATTGATCATTTCCCCTCTTTCTTTACTCTCTTTGGCATACAAGTGTTTCAAAGGAAATCTAATGATGGTATTTTGAGAATCAAAAACTATTCATAGTTTGACTTTTGGCATGTAAATTTTTTTTTCAGGGGAGGAGATGGTGGTCATGCTAGGAGGAGAGAAATTAAATGCTTGTTAGTTGAAATATCTATACATCTATCTCTCTATCTATCTATCTATCTACCTATAGTTATTGTTCTTGCTTGTTCTTCATTCTAGAAAAGGTGATGCCTTGATATGCAAATGAATTGAATTAAACTGAGGGGGTCCTGATATCAATAGTGAAGAATTACAGCTTTTTTTAAAATTTAATGCCTTAATGTTTGTGAAGTCTGCAAATAACTCATTTTATCTTCACAACAACCTTGGAAGATATGTGCTAACACTTATCCCCATTTTACAAATGATGATACTGAGGCAGACAACATTTCAGTTACTTGAAAAGCATTTAGGAAAAATTTAGTTCATGCAGTTAGGAATGGTCTGAGGTAAGATTTAAGCAAAAGTCTTTGAGATTCCTGTTACAGTTCTCTAATCACTGTGACATTTAGCTAAGAGAATGAGAAACTGGGACACAAATGTAAATAATAAGACAGTTGACTATGCATTAGCCACAATGACATAGTTTCATATGTAACAGAATTCATTGACTAACCAGTAGACAAAATATATTTTTACTTCAAAGGGTATGAGTTACTCCTGGACTAACCTCAAATTTTTGAAGTTTGGCTTGATTCTAAAAGTAAGAAAATTTATAAATTCTAAAATGAGGGATTCACTATGGTGATGTGAAAATTTGGTTGAATTTGGAATCAGAGAACATGGTTTCATTAATTTCTCTAAACCAATGCATAAAATGAGGGAATTGGACCTCCAAGTCTTTCACCACTCAGTCTATAATTCTTTATTTGTTGTGTCAGTCAAATGGAGATTAGGTGATTTCCTTTGGTTAATCTCTATCCTTTCCATGTCATACTGGTAATAATATGGATAATGTAGTTGTTCAAGGATCCTAATTCTCATCCTCTACATTCTATGTCTGCTCAGACTGCTATTGGCATGTATGCTAATGAGATATTCATAATGGTAACCAATCTCATATTCATTCTTTACCTTTCAACTACATGTGGTATTCTATGCTAGAAACTGAGCATATGAAGACAAACCAGATAAAAGAAGTACACTCCACCCCTTCCCTGAACTATCTTGCATTCTGTTTGGTGGTGGAGGGGTTAATAAATATAAAAAGATGAGCATATTTGAGTGGGAAGAAGGGGAATGGACTCAGGGATCCCATTGCAATATCCTACTGAGGGACTTTTCTAGATACCATGCTCTAGATTCTTTTTTACCTCCATTACCTGGAATAAATTAATTTTTCTGAGGATTACACATTTTGTGTGCCCAACTAAATTATATTTTTGGAGGCATAGGCCATTATATTTTAAACTTTTTAATATTGTTAATAATACTTAACAGAAGGCTATAATACATAGTAGATATACAAAAATATGTTGAAAAAATAGCTACTATTTATGTATCACTCTTTAAATATTTACAATGTACTTTATAATATATGAACTCATCATCCAAAAAATCTGAATGATAGTTGCTATTAATAATATCTTTATTTTACAAGTGAAGAAACTGAAGCAAACAGAAAAAGTAAATGACCTCTCCAGGTTCATATAGTAAATAAGTATCTAGAGGAGTCTATCTCTGAATTCAGACCCTCCTAACTTCAAGTCCAAGACTCTAGAAAAGAAGTATTATATTTGGAACCAGCTGGTTGCATGGCATGCTCAAAATTCCAGAGTACAGCTCAAGTCAGATTAAAATGTAATTGAGAAATATTTAACAGAATGAATTACAATAAAGCAAACATAAATAATATTAATTTGTGGTTTTCTAATTCTATATGTAGCCTTCAGGGATCTGTTTCTTTTTGAGTTTGGAATAATGGTTTTAAATGTCTTCCATTGGTTTTAAAGAAAATTCATAAGAACTGAAGATGTGGTAAATGAATGTTTCTCACATCAAGGGTATAGGAAAGGAGATAAAAAATAGTTTTTAGAAGAGAGAAGACTCAACCATATGACTATCTTAGCATCAACATGAGAAACAGTCATAAAATTTTGTGGTTAAAAGCAATTAACAACAATAAAAAATTTCCTGTTATAAAGGATTTCCTTAGAAGTTAACAAGAAAGACTCAGATTCAGGTATCATTTGAGTTTGCTGTGTGCTGGTTGCCACTTGAACCTGGATAAAAGCCTTGGAGTCATTCAACCAAGCCCAAACACAGTCCAGCGAGGGACAAAGGTATGACACTATAGACTACATCTGCAGAAATTCTCTCATTTAGCCAAGTGCTGCCCTACTTTTTTAGCCAAGGATGAGGAAATTGCTCCCTTTGGTGTTGGCCTCTCCGAGAAGGAAATTCCTGGCCTTCAGCCCCATGGCTTCACAGGTAAGCATTTTAGTAGGTTAGGAAGTGGGACCTTCCCTGCTTTGGCACATTTCCCAGGATCCTCTCTGGCAGACCTTCCTGTTCCACTTCAGGGAGGAAGCTTCAAGCATATGTTCTTTCCTCATCAGGTATGCTATCATCCCTTCACTTCTTGGCTTCTGTTTTCCTCAAAGGAAAGTTTTACAAGGTTTCTAAAAAAATATGTGGATATGAGAATATTTAAAAGATCTGTGATTTTAGCAGAATTGGAAACTCCTGATTTGAGAATTCCCATCACCTATGCAGATAACAACTCATTTGTGTTTCAGCAGAGAAAGCATTTTTCTGAGGTATATAGAAGTTAAATGACTCTAAGTTTTCTGTAGTCAGTTCATATAAAAGTGAAATTTAAACAATAATATAAATTATAATAGGGCTAATCACATTTTTATAATACTTTTAAAGGAAGTGGTAGGTTTTTTTTTTTTTTTTGTTTTTTGTTTTTAGTTTTTGCAAGGCAATGGGGTTAAGTGGCTTTCCCAAGGCCACACAGCTAGGTAATTAAGTGGCTGAGGCCATATTTGAACTCAGGTACTGCTGACTCCAGGGTCGGTGCTCTATCCACTTTTTTTTAGGTTTTTGTAAGTCAAACGGGGTTAAGTGACTTGCCTAAGGCCACACAGCTAGGTAATTATTAAGGGTCTGAGACCGGATTTGAACCCAGGTACTCCTTACTCCAGGCCCGGTGCTTTATCCACTATGCCACCTCTAGACGCCCCTCTATCCACTTTTTTATAATTTTTATAATTGTTATAATACTTTTAACTTTGAAAAGTATTTTGATTACCTTAATTTTTAAAATTTCTCACCAAAAGTCTATGAAGTAGGTGCTACTATGAAACCCCATTTTTATAGTTGAAAAGATTGAGGTTCTCTGTTGTTAAGTGATTGTCCAGTAACAAAGATCTAATGTTAGTATCAACTTCTGGATTTAGATTTCCTTGATTATATACTGAAGAATTTATTGGCTCTGCCTCACTGTCTCAAGTTATGAACCAAGGCTTCCTTTACTTCAAAACCATTACTCTAGCTATATTGTAGCATGATGTCTTCTAGAGACAGGAAGGTGGCATTAAAATCTGTTCCAGTGCAAAGATTTCAGTTATCTTGTGTTACCCTGAGTGGTTGTACCTCATAGGTGGTACTTTTAAAGGGGGATTTTTGGAGCTCAGCGCCTTCCTTTTTTCTCTCATTTGGTATGTAAAAAAAACCCCTTTGATATTATTATCTTAAAAAAAAGTATTGACCAGATAATCTAGTGGGAATTAGATTCAATTGCATAGGACCACTTTATTCTGCCTTTACCTCTTACTTCAAGGCTTCCAATAGAAGAGGAAAATGCCTCTGTTCATTTTGACCTATAGGTTCACCATTCATCTGTGTGACTCAATATTAATGATTTCTGCTTTTAAATTCAGGAGAGCACCTCATACTCAGGAGACTACTATAAAGAACCATTTTTATGTAGCAAGCTACAAATGATACCAGAGTCTTTGAGTCCCTCTTGCTAAGTTCTAAGGAAATCATTTATAACAGGATAATTTTATTGTTATAGTTAATTGTTTTACCACAAAGTTCTATTGTTGTTTTTTCATTTTGATGCTAAAATAATCTAAAGGTTGGGGTTTCTCTCTTCTAAAATTTACTTTTTAATCGCTCTCCCTAAACCCTAACTGTGATTGAAGAGTCATTGATATAATGCTAATATTCACCTGAGGAAATTGATACTTCTATAACTGTTTCCTTTATTCCATCAGAATTCGAGATCTTAAGTTTCTCCTAAGGATCCCTAAATGGTTCATCCATCATAGTGCCATAATCTCCAGGTACTGGTGACATTGAAACTTTTTCCGTTCAGTTTGTATTTGACCTAGTTGTGAAACAACCACAAAGTATATAGATTAGAGGAAAATATTGATGTGAATGTGAAGAAAAGTCCTTTTTCTCACTATGGATGTGCCATGTATTTAAGGAAGACTTTGAAAAAAAGTGTTTTTTTCCACTATAATGAAATTTTAATAATTATATTGAAAGACTTGGGCAGGAGAAGACTTTAGGACAATGTCCATAAACTCAGGTTCAGAGTTAGAGTAGATTTTTGAGTTAATATTATACTCCAACTAGTTGTTCATTCAGAACACTTTTGGAACTTGGGGGTCAGAATAATTGATGAAAAGTTGGAAAGATAGACCAGGCCTCCCTTTTCTCATTCATTCTCCCTAAGAAATAAATAAAATGGAAACATTTCCCATAAAGTAGAGTTTCAACTATTGCCACTTTTCTTCCAGTGATGACCCAGAGCAATATTTAGTAGATTCTTTTAAGAACTATATTCAGTAACATTAGAATTATCATCAGAATTCAGCTTCTACCTTCAGTGAGTTATGTGATCTTGAATAAATCCTCTTTGAACCTGAGCTTTCTCATATGTAAAATGGGAATAGTAATGATTTATGTATGTCACAGAGTTTTTGTTAATATCAAATAACATGTGAATAGCTTCATAAAGCTTAAATGTAGACTTTTATTACACTGAATAAAAATAGCAATAAATATCTATTTTTTTTTTAATTTTAGAAACATTTGGTGTGGAGACTTCCTTTTCCAATTGGAAACCATTTTGCAATGCATCTTAGGACTTCAGAGTATCATATTTTTAGAACCATCAAGAATGTTAAAGACTATTTCTATACAATCCATTATTTTTACAGATGAAGAAACTCAGAGGAGGTTTAGAAAAATTAAGTGAATTGTACAAGGTCATATAGGTAGTAGGAGGAGGCAGAGGTTAGATTTGAGCTCAGTACTTCTTGACTTTACACCTATAATTCTATCCACCATGAGGCATTACATCTGTAATAAAGCTACATAAATGTAAAAATAGCAATAAAAGTGATGCAGTAGGTTGTAGAGGTTAGACTGCAATTCTACATTCAGAAAGACCTGATTTAAAGTCCTGTTTCAAGGTCTTAGCTGTATGACCTTAGGCAAGTCAGTGGCACAGTGGAGAGAGTACTGGAGTTTCGAATCCATCCTCAGACACTTGACAATTAGCTGTGTGATCTTGGGCTCTGATTATCTTGCATGTAGTGCCACGTCAAATAATTCTGATTCATATCTAGTCACTGGGCCCAGATGATTCTGGAGGAGAAAATGAGGGTGGTGATTTATTACCCCTCATTCAAATCCCATTCACCTTCTTGTCATGGCATCACCTCTCTGATGTCATAGTCCTCTTTGAGAACCAAGGACATGCAGGAGAGCATGCTTACCTCTATTTGTCAAGGAAGTTTCCTTCTCTAAGAGCTCCCTACACTAAAGATATCACAATTCCAACTCATGTTAACCTCTCCAATACAAATAAGATCAGTATCCTTATTAAAAGCATTTGCTTAAATAAATTTATTGAGCTACTAAATGACATTTTCAGAATAAGTTATTGTTTTTATGATTTGGTCACATTCTCCTCTTGGAAGGTATTTATATTAGGGTTAGTGATATGCTGGTAAATGCTTAATAACCATTTCTCTAAAGAAAAAAGTATGCTGAATATACTGTTGGGTTTTCTTTTCATTATTGACAATACCACTTTTAATGTCTAGATAATTAATAGTTGAAGAAAATCTTGATCTGTAGTGCTCATTGATTTCTGAAATGCAAAAGTTCCAAGGAAAATTCAACAATGGGCCCTGAGAGGGAAGTTAGATTTAGCTCCAGCACATTTCTGATTTAGACTCCCTCCCCTTTACATCCAAGGGTATAATTCTCCAAGCCTACTTTCTAAGTTCACAATTAGTGAACATTTATTGAGAGTTAATTGTGTGTATATATAACATCTAGGCTAGGTTCCATGAAGGAAATCAAATATAACAGTGACCTCTGTCCACAGGGAGTTTAAGATCTATTTGGAGAGATAGAAAAATTTTAATGTCAGGAATGAAAGAATATAATAAAGCATTTAATTGTGGGAAAAAGACAATGAGACAAATATGAAAGTATATGAGATTCAAGGAAAGAAGCAGTCTTGTGACTCATCAAGTTTCAATTCAAGGTGTGCACATTATTGCATCTGGAAACAACCTCAATACTTCAGTAACAAAGAGAGATACAGTTACTTTAATAGCCTCACTTATTTTCAGACTTTCATTGTAAACATACCCACAATGGCAAAGGAAACAGTCACTACTTCTTAGCCTGAGTAAGCTGCTATGAGCCATGTCCTAGCTCATACATTCCTATTTGCCGCTCTGTTTCTCTATATCTGTACCAGGACCCTCCAAAATGAACCTCTAGAATCTATAATTGCAGGCTTAGGAGAAATTAATATTCATCATTTGAGTTTTTGCTCATGGTCCATCTTCTCAGTCGGTGCTTTATAAGTGCAAATTATCCCAAGTAGACTAGTAAATAAAAATCTGCCACTGGCCCCAGACTGCACTGACTCATCTTCTATTTTTAATTTTTTTTATTAATTTTGAACTGAAATACAAAAAGAATAAAGTATTGTCATATATAGCACAACACAAAAAAGGATTCATTATGAAAACTTGAATTTCCATTTCACAGTTTATTTTTTGTAAAGTTATATAATAAATACTATATATGACTTTCAAAACTATCTATGCTTTTCTATCCTTTTGAGTTTTCTTTTGATTTCTACTCTATACTTTTTATTTTTATTTTTTGCCCACCTTCCCTTTAACTTCACACTACAGAAAGTCACCATATGATGCAAATATTTATATATGTTCTTATATGTGTATATATGATACACATACATATATATATTGTATCATGCTATACATCTATTTATCATTTCTTTATTTAGAGGTGGTTAACATCTTCTTTCAATAAGCCCTTAAATTTATCTGAACATTAATAATTCTCAAAATAACTTATTCACTCACAGTTCCTCTTTGAACTATATTGCTATTATCATACATAGCATTCTGTTGGTTCTGTTCATTTCACTCCATTATTTCTTGCAAATCAAATCTTTCCATATTTTTCTAAATTCAATCATCTCATCATTTCTTAAAGTACAGTGGTATTCTATCACAATCATATCCCAAAATTTCTTAAACTATTTACCCACTGATGGGCATTACCTCAATTTTTAATTTCTTTGTCACCAAATATTTTCAAATATAGGTATTTTTCCTTTTCCCCTGATTACCTTAGAACCTACTTAACCATGGTATTATGGTTCAAAGGATATACACAGTTTTATAACTCTTTGGACATAATTTGAGTATGCTCTCCAATGTGGTTAGATCAGTTCACAGTTCTCCAACAGTGTGTCAATGTCCCAATTTTTCTGCATCCTCTCTATTTTTGCAATTTTTCCCTTTCTCTCATTTTATCCAATCTGATATATATATAAGATGACATCTGAGAGCTGTTTTAATTTGCATTTCTCTAATCAAAGATGATTTAGAGCATTTCCACAATGAATTGCTTCATTGAAAAACTGCCTGTTCATGTATTTTGACATTTTGACATTTGTCAGTTGGGAATAGACTCAAATTTGACAAAGTATTCTATATGTTGAGAAAGTATTCTATATGAGATATGGGACCTTTATCTGAGAAATCGTCTATAATTTTTTTCTCCCAATTTTCTTCTTTCATTCTAATCATGGATATATTGGTTTTTATTTGTACTACAAAAATATATCACAAAGATTGTCATCAAGTAGGATTTATACCAGGAATGCAGGGATGATTTAACATAAGGAAAACTATTAATTGATTACATTAATAATAAAAATCATATGATTATACCAGAAGATATAGAAAAAGTTTTTTTCTTTCTGTTAGAAAAACTTGAAAGCCTAGTTATGAATGGTTTTTTCCCCTTAAAATGATAAAAATCATTTATCTAAAGCCATCAGCAAACATTATTTCTCACTTATGTGAGAATCCATTCAGATCAGGAGTAAAACAAAGTTGCCTATTATCACCAATGTTAATCAGTATTTATTATAAGTGCTAGGAATAGCAGTAAGAGAAAAAATAAATAAATGCAGTCAAATGGATATGAGATAATAAAAATTATCACTTTTTTCAGACACAAGATTTTTTAAAAACTGGAAATTCATAGAAATTCAAATAAAATTGGTTGAAATATTAATGTTAGCAGAGTAGTAGGATATAAAATAAACCCTTATAAATCATCAGCAATTCTAACAAAAAGCTGGGAAATGAGATTCCCTGTTTAAAAAAAATATAGACAGTACAAAATACCTGGGAGTATACCTGTCAGGAAAAACCCAGAAGCTACCTGAATGTAAGTATAGAATACTTTATATAAGTAAAATCAAATTTAAATAATTGGAGAAATAATTAATCTGCCCATGGCTGGGAAGATCCCAAATAATAAAAATGACAAATCTACCTAATCTAACCTACTTATTTAATGACATCCAAATAACAAAAAAGTATTCTTTTGTATTAGAAAAGTGATAAAAAAAATTATCTTGAAGAAAATAAGATCAAGAATATCAAAGAACTTATTAAAAATAGAAAGGAAAGAGATTTAGCATTATTAAATAATAATTATAAGACAGTAATTATCAATACTATCTAATATTGGCTAAGAGATGAAGCTGTAGAGCAGTGAAACAGAATAGATATTTTACACATAGTAGTAGATGATTAAGTTACCTTGTGTTTGACACATATAAAAAATTAAGATTTTGAGCTAAGAATTCATTATTGGTAAAATTTTTTTGGGGGGAAGTGGAAAACAGTCTGGTGATAATTAGGCATAGACCAATATCTTACACTATTTACCAAGATAAGCTTAAAATGGATACATGACCTAGATATAAAGAAAGCTTTCACAAAAAATTGGAAGTACTTGAAACATGTTACCTATCAACTTTATGAAGAATTTATTAATAAATAAAAACAATATCAAGGATAAAATGAATAATTTTGATCACAAATTTTTTTAAAGTTATTGTACAAATAAAACACTCTTTTTCTATCTGATTATCACTTGATCTTTCTAATGGTTATGTCTCCCTCAGTATGATAGTTCCTGATTGTGGAAGATCATAATAACTCTGTGGTGCAGTAGGTATTCTGACTAAGTATCTATGACTGCCTATTGTGACAGGAAACTTCTAGGTATTTAATTGACTCTCAGAGAAAGTCAATCAACAAACATTCATTAATATGTTAACTGTTAACATTAATTATGTGCCAGTGACTATATTAAGCACTGGGAAGACAAAGGCAAGAAATAGTCATTGTCTTCAAGCATCTTATAGTCTAATGGGAGAAGCAACATGTATGAACCAGATCTCTAGAGTAGATGGAAGATTCTGGTCATTGATTATCCTTCCTTCTCAAACAAGAAAGTGGAGGTGTCTGAAAGGCATTCAGTTTATTGTCATGCTTTTATACAATTCTTTTTTAGATTTGTGCCCTCTAGTAGAAAAGGATACAATTCACATATGTAAACATACAAATTGATAGATATGGTTTATCAACCTGTATTTCAAAGTTGAAATGAATTAGATGATGCATTGGTAAGCTAAGTCCACATGATGTAGTGGTAAGAAAGCTAGATTTAAAGTCAGGAGACATAATTGTAACTCCTGCCTCTGCCAAAATTATTAACAAATCAATTTCTGAACTGTGGTTACATTATCTGTAAAATGAGAAGACTGAATGAGATGAACTCAGTGATTTTCTATATGAACTTGCTCAACCCAATGTTTAGGCATTTTCCTTTATATTGGCCTCCCTGATATTTTGGACAATTCTATATTTTCCATTTCTTCTTTCTGAAACCATATCTCTCAGTTGTAGTTTCCATCACCTCTAGAAAGTATCCTTGGAATTAGCTTTTCTGATCCTATTCTTTCTAAATGAGAACCTTGAAGTTAGTGGTAACCAAACCTTTGATTTGCTCCAATGTTGCTTTGCTACTACAATTTTCACATTTTCTATTTTTTCCAGATTATAAATTCCTTGAGAGCATGGTTGATGATGATGATGATGATTTGTTCTTCCTCTTGAATTATTAGGTATGGTACTCAGCACCCTAATTACCTGCAAAATATTTGTGGTCTGATTAATTTGTAGTTCCAGATTCATAATTTAAATGACCATTTGTACCTTGTAACATCTTACAATCTTCACTTAGAGACTTTACTAGTCATTTGTAACAGTCTAAGATATTAATTTTATCCAGGTTTGTTATAAGATTTCTAATTAGGCTTGATCACTTCTATGCTGCTTATCTCTACAGTACAGGCAATAGCAATATGCAAAAAAGAGTAAAACGAAGGGAAGTCATTCATTTTATTCCCTGTCATTGAGTCACCACAGTAAGGGGAAGGACTGAATCAAAACAAAGTAGTTTCAAGGTATTTGGATTAAAAAGACTTGGGCAATTTGGTCAAACAGATTACTTCTAAAAGTTTAAAACTAAAGTTCTGTTCTCCCATACCATACTGGCAGAACCCTAGGGAACCTCTTTGACCAATTTAATGGTATTGATAAATGAAGGGTTAAACTGTCAAGCTTGTCTAGGTCAGATGGAATTAGATCATAGCACTAACTGTGGAGATAAGGAAGGTAACCAAAGCAAATGACATTGAGTGACAATGGTGATTCTAACAGAGAAGCATAGCCTTTCCCCAAATACACAGCAATTAAATCCAAGGGGAAAACTGAAGACTTTCCAAAAATTTCAAAATGCTAGACACATTTAGGAGCTAAGCATGTCTGGAGGCTCATTACACTTACCAAAGCACATGAATTATTAAGCTTGTCATCTGTCCTATACATCAAAATAGAAAAAAAGGAAGCTAAGCAAGAATTTAGAAAAATGTACAAACATTAAACAGGAATATACATTTTCCAAGTTAGCACTTCTTATTTGAAGCAGTTTAGAGCTATTTACAAGCTGTGCTAATGATACCAGTTTCTGATGGAAAGGAAGTTCAATAAATTTTACTGCCTTTTGCCTGTCCTTCCTCAAAATTTGCAACCTGTAAGTTAGTCTCAACAAATCTGACTTAAGGACAGAAGCCTCAGAGATATGCTGTTTCACACATTTGTTATTCATGAGGAAAGTACAGAACCAACATCCCTTTTGTAGGGTCTCTGTCTTTACTGAACTTTAAGCAATTTCACATATAGTTAAGAGAGCAATAGGGAGTGGACATAACTAGGTTTAAAATATGAGAGACCTAGGTTCAAAGCTTACTTCTGACACATATGAACAATGTCACTGAACATCTCTGTTCCTCAAGCCACTAATTTCCTAGGGTTTATTTGATGATGGGAGTATCTACACCAGGTGTTCATCACACTGATAAAATTTGTATTTGACAATGCTTTCAGGATATCACCAAGTAATTGGATTCTTCAAGAAGAAGGAACATATTTCCAAGAGAACCATATAAAGTTTCTTGAGGGGAAATATTAACTTCTTTTATTTTCTTTTCCTCCCATCCTCCTTCCCGCCCTTCCTCCAATCCTCCCTCCCTCCTTTTCTTCCTTCCTCCCTTCCTCCCTCCCTTCTTTCTTTCCTTCCTTCTTCCTCCCTTTCCCTGTGACCCCACCTCTCTCCTTTTCTGTCTGTCCATCCATCTCATTTGTGAGAGACACATTCAAGTGTCTCTCACAAACACATGTACATGCATACACAGGAAAGGTCTATCTTATTTCTCTGTCGTGTGTGTATCTATGTGTAGGAATGTTAAAATCACCTTTACAATTGTATTTATTTATTAATTTAAACATAGCATCCAAGAAAGAAAGATCTTCTTGGTGACCAACAGAAACCAAATTAGTATTAAAAATTATCCACAAAATGCACAGTTTCTTAGTTCAATTTTCCTATAGTTAATCCTGAGATACACAATTGTGCAAAATATCATGTAAGCAGCAGTAAATGTTTTTCCCCCCAAATCCTTACTTACCTGTCAGATTCCACCTTCACTTTGAATTCTGACTATGTTGGCTGACTTTGTGATCAGTTCTAGTTCTGTCCACTTTGTCTCATTGGTGACCAATAATTCTTACTCAAAATATACTGCCTTATTCTTGATAGCCTCACGCTAGTTGATTTGTCCACTACTGTTTCTAACCTCTACTGCATGGGTTGTACTGTGAGGTAGAGCTTCAATGTCAATCAGTGAATCAACATTTATGAATGCCTTCTGTGTGTTTGGCAACTTGAGTTAGGTATAGTGACAGATATATACATACATACATACATACTCATACACACATCACACATATGGCCCATATTTGTGTAATATGCATACTTTTATGTAGTTGCATGTTATGTTCTTAAAGGATTAGGTCCACACACATACTTAGACATAAATATTTATATTTCTATGTGTGTGTGTGTGTGTGTGTGTGTATATCTGTATCTACATCCATATCTCTCTATCAAATTTGAAATAATTTTTGGCTAACTTTGGAGTTAGTTTCATTATTGCTGATACCATGTACTATTATGATGAGCAATAAATTAAACAGGAATGTCTATTTTCCAAGATGGTGTTTTTCTTATAACAAGCAGTTTAGAACAATTTACATGTTGTGTTAATGGCACTTGGTTTTTGACAGAAAAGAAGTTCACTAAATCTTATTACCTTTTACTTGTCTTTTCTCAAAGTCCTCAATCTGTATGTTGGTCTCAATAAATATTACTTAAGGACTGAAATACCAGGGCATTGCCTTCCATGCATTATAGTTCAGCTTCAATGGATCTATGATTTTTATACCACTAGAGTGAATAGGGGGGATTCTGGGAAGATGATGGAAGAGGACAGAAAATTCCAGGCTTTCCAAATTGCTCAAAAAAGCACCTCAGGGTGGATGTGGAGTGGCAAGAATAAACAAGATTTGGGGCATAACAGTGATTCTCTGGAGAAGATAAGAAGAAAGATTCCTGGTCAGAGCTTCCGTCAAGTGAAGTATAAATACTTCCAGTCTAGGTCCTAAAACAGTAAGAGGCAAATCCTAGGGGAGCCAGATTTGGAAGTAGCCTCCACCTCAATCAAAGGAATTATCACCTTCCTAGTAGAGTGAAGGTGTCTGAGATAGAAGTGCTGATAAGGGAAACTAGACCCAGCTGTGCTACTGACAAAGTCGTAGGCAAGAAGGAACAAGCATTAGCTTGGTGAATGCAGAAATAGATACTCAGGGACACTGCTGACTGGACACTTACAGGAGAGTTGAGTTTTCATTCTTGGTTCCAGGCTAGAGGGGGAAAACTGAGGGTCATAATCACTGAAGGGTTCTCAGGAAGTAGTCATTTCCAGCACAGTGTACTGAAGGAACCAAACTGTGGCTTGGAAGAGTAAATGAGTGCTGAGCCCAGGACAAAGCTCCTGAGGTCAGAGACACCATCCCCTACAGTCCAGGACTAGAGATGAATATAACAAGTTGTTGAAAAATTTAAAATAAACAGACATAGTAAACAAAAAATCCAACCATAGACAGTTTCTTTGGGAATAGAGAAGATTAGGATTCATCTTCAGATGAAGATACTAAAGCAAAAAAAGTTTCTCCTTCACCAAAGAATAATTTCAAATGACTACCTGCTCAGAAAGAATTCATAAAACTCAAAAAAACCTCTTTAGCAATCAAATAAGAGAAAGTGAGGAAAAATTAAAAGTAAAAGAACAATTCAAGAAAGACAAGAAGATTATAAAAAGAAAGTTAACCAATTAGAAATGGGAATCAAGATTCTTAAGGAAGAAAAAAGGAATCTTTTTTTCAAGGGAATGGGGGTATTAAATGACTTTCCCAAGGTCACACAGCTATGTAATCATAAAGTATCTGAGACTGGATTTGAGCTCAGGTCCTTCTGATTCCAGGGTCAGTCTCTAGCCACTGTGCCACCTAGTGCCTTTATAAAGGAATCTTAAGGAAGAAAATGACTCCTTGAAAATTGGAATTGGGCAAGAGGAAGACAGTGAAGTTATAAGAGACCAAGAAAAAATTAAACAAAATATTAAAAAAAGAAAAAAAAGAAGAAAATGTGAAACACCTTATAAGAAAAACAAACCAATCTTGAGAATATATCAAGAACTGAAACAAATAAGAAAAATAAATTACCTGATAGCTACAATTAAAAAAACAATCTTGTATATTAATAAGAGAAATAATGAAAGAAAATTTTCTTTGAATAAGAGGGCAAAGTAGAAATAGAAAAGTATTCATTGATTGCCACCAGTAAAAGATCCCAGGAGGAAAATTAAAAGGAATACCATATGCAAATTCCAATCCTTCATGTTAAGGAGGAAATATTAAAAGTAACAAGAAAACAAAATTCAAATACTGAATCAAAATTAGAATTACATAAGACCTAGCAGCAGTTGTATTAAAAGACTCCAGGTCTTGGAATTCTACATATCAAAGAGCAAAAGAACTGGTGGAAGTGAAAAACATAATATAAACCTGAACAACAACAAAAATGGACATTACCTGAATTGCTAGACTTTCAGGATTTTGTTACTAAAAGACCTGAAATCAATAGAAAATTTGATACATGGATCTAAGAAAAATATAAGGTAAACATCAAAAACTAATTACAGGGGACTCAATAAGGATAAATTGTTTACTATTAACATGTGGCAATATGAGCCTTATGTCCAAGACTGTTATTAGTAGTTGTGAAGTAAAAAGGAAATATTGGGGTAATTATAAGCAGGATGAGATTTTAAGAAATAAAATGGTATAGGAAAATGTTTGAAAAAAAGAATTATCAGGGCAGCTAAGGTGGTGCAGTGGATAAAGCACAGGCCCTAGAGTCAGGAGTACCTGACTTTAAATCCAATCTCAGACACTTAATAATTACCTAGCTGTGTGGCCTTGGGCAAACCACTTAACCCCATTTAGCTTGCAAAAACCTAAAAAAAAAAGAATTATCATTTTATACAAATGAGGTGTGAAAGGAAGAATTGATACAGAGGAATTAGATGGAGAAGGAGGGTTGGTAGCTCTGGAAACCTACTCTCATTGGGAATGGATTAAAGAGAGAACAATACATACATGCATACACATACATACATATATTAATAGGAGGATACACAACATTTTAAATTCAGAAAAGAATGAGGAAGTGATAGGGAGAGTACTGAGAGGGTAAGAAAGTAGTATAAGGGTGTATATAGAAGTGTGTATAGAGCAGTGGGGAGGCAAGTGTAGAAGGGTGTGTAAGGGAGAAATTCTTAGAAGGGTGGTAGCAAGATACCAGAGAAGTAAAGTGGAGGAGAGGAGGAATTGTTGCTTTCAGGAAATATTATAAAAAATGAAGATATTCACAAACCAGATCTATATAGATACCTATGAGTATGTGTGTATATATGTATTTATGTGGGAATGTGTATATATGTATATATATATATATGTATATATGTATATATATATATATGTATATATATATATATATATGTATGTGTGTGTGTGTGTGTGTGTGTGTGTGTGTGTGTGTGTCTGTATAAATCCACAATTAATTGTAGCCTTGGGAGAGGTAAAAAAAATAAAGTAAACAGTTTACTACAGAAAACAGAAGAAAACCTACAAGGAAGCAATGAAAAGATGAGCAATTTTGAAGACAATATGTAATATTTATTATTTAAGATTTTATTTGTTCAGTAAATATTTAATTAAACAGAATTATGTCTAGGTTATACATAAAGCAAGAGAAATATGATAACACCTGCCCTCAAGGAGTTTACCATCTTTTTTTTTAAGTGAGAAAAAAGGTGTGCTTCTGTCTATATTCAGATACCATCACTTCTTTCATTGGGATGGATAACATTCTTTATCATAAGTCCATCAGAGAAATTGCTTCAATTTTTTCCCACAGTTGCTATTGCTTTATATTTACCTCCATTCTATTTCCCACCACCATTTATTCTAATTTTTCTCTCCTTTCATCCTGTCCCTCTGACTACCCTCTCCCATGATCCCTCTCTTCTATCACTTACAATCCCTTCTCTTCCCCCATCCCCTTTCTCCCATCCATTTTCTCTCCTAGATTCTTCTAGGGTAAGACAGATTTTTCTGCCCAATTGAAAGTATGTGTTATTCCCTCTTTGAACTACTTTCCATGAGAGTAAGGCTCCCCCTCACCTTCCTCTCTTCCATTCAATTGCAAAATCTTTTTTCTTGACTCTTTTATGTGAAATGACTTACCCCATTCTACTCCTTTCTTCCAGTACATTCCTTTCTCCTCCATTAACTGCATCTTTTTCATATATTATACCTTCAAATTCAACTTCCTCTTGTACCTTATCTGTATTTGCTCCTTCTAACTGCTCTAATAAATAAGAAGGTTCATATGAGTTATCAGTATAATCTTCCTATGCAGGAATACACACAGTTCAAGATCATTAAATCATTCATTATTATAGAGAGGTTCCATCCTCTGTATGATTCACCTGAGTCCTGTGATTGAGATCAAACTTTCTCTTCAGTTCTGATCATTTCATCAGGAAAGTTTGAAAGTACCCTATTTCATTGAATGTCCTTCTTTTCCCCTGAAAGATTATGTTCAGTTTTGCTGGGTAGTCAAAGTGTGGTAATCCAAGTTCTTCTGTCATCTGTTCCAAGCCCTATGAGCCCTTAAGGTAGAAGCTGCTAAATCGTGTGTTTTCCTGATTGTAGCTGCATTATATTGGAATTGTTTCTTTATGGCTGCTTGTAATATTTTCTCCTTGACTTGGGAATTCTGAAATTTGCTTATAATATTCCTGGTAGTTTTTATTTTGGGGTCTCTTTCAAGAGGTGAATGGTGGATTTTTTCAATTTCTATTTTATCCTATGTTTCTAGAATGTCAGGGCAGTTTTCCTGGAGAATTTCTTGAAAGATAAAGTTTGGGCTCTTCTTTTGGTCATGACTTTCATGTAGTCCAGTAATTTTTAAATAATCACTGGATCTGTTTTCCAGATCAGTCATTTTTCCAATGAAATATTTTACATTTTTTTCTAGTGTTTCATTATTTTGGCTTTGTTTTATGGTTTCTTGAGTTCTCACAAATCATCAGCTTTCCTTAGCTCCATTTGGCATTTGAAGGAATTATTTTCTTCAGAGATCTTTTGAATCTTCTTTTCCATTTGCCCAATTCTGCTTTTTAAGGTATTCTTCTCATTGGCCTTTTGAACTGCTTTTTCCATTTGACTCAAACTGGCTTTTAAGATGATGTTTTCTTCAGTATTTTTTTGTATCTCCTTCACTAAGCTTCTGACTTGTTTTTCATAATTTTCCTGCATTGCTCCATTTCTCTTTCCAATTTTTTCTCTATCTCCCTGACTTGATTTTCAAAATATTTTCTGAGCTTTTCAATAACCTGATATCAATTCATATTTTTCTTTGAATTAGGAGCTTTGACTTTGTTATGTTCTGAGTGTGTTTTGTTTTCCACAGGGCCAAATTGTCTATGATCATTTTTTTTATGTTGTTTGCTCATTTTCCCAGCCTGTGACTTGATTTTAACTCTGTTAAGTTGGGCCTCTGCTTCTAGGGTGGAGGGTTCACTGTCTGAAGTTTTTGAGAATTTTTGCAGATGTTTTCAGGCACACTAGCCAGGGACCTCAATTCCTCCAAGGTCTTATGAGTGACTCTGACTGTTCTCCTGGCCAGTGATCTGGTCTGTAGATGAGCACAAGTACTCCTTTCTGCCACAGAACTGTGAGCAGGGTCCCTACTCTGCTGCAGGCAGTGAACTCTATTGTGTTTCTGCTCCTTTTCCTGAGACTGGAGTCCCAGACTGCCACCTGAATCTGAGTATGGGCAAAACCTTGAGGTCCTGCCACAGGGATAGCAGGATAAGCCTGCTCCTGGTTTCCTGGGACTGGATTTGTGCTGAGGTCTGCACTAGATTGGGTTCCACTCTCATTCTGGTGTGGCAGTATTTCCCCACTAATTTCCCAAGTTGTCCCTGGCAATCCCTGGGCTGAGAGGACTGGAAACTACCCCCATTGCCATGGACCCCGGGCACCCCTGGGATCCAGATGTCCAGCAGTCTGTTCCTGGATGACTGGAGCTAGTTTGCTCTGGCACAGCCCAGGTTGTACTGTGGGATCTTTCTAACCCTGGTGTAACAATCCACTCCCATGGATCTTCCAAATTTTCTTGGATTAGAAAAATTGTTTTACTCAGTCTTTTGTGGATTCGGTGTGTGTGTCTAGAATTTGGTTAGAGACGTTGTTTAAAGATATTTGGAGTGGTTTAGGGGAGAGCTTTGCCAAATCTCTGCCTTTATTCCACCATCTTGACTCCACCACTTCATAGACTTTCTTGAAATGGAAACTTAATTGCTTTATATCTTCAATCCTTTCTTGTTTGACTTGGCATGTGAGAATTTTTTAAAATAAAAAATAAGGAGAAAAAATGTAAAAAAAAAGAGTGAATAGCCACTCCAATGACATCTTTTTGTTATCCCTGAAGCAGGACTCTGAGACTTTGACCATACTCCAATTCAGATATTGCCTTTTCAACTCATATAATTCTTGTCATATTTTTTCCACAAATCTTCCAGAGAGGATCTACTAATTCACTTTAGAGGGTCTTATATTTTTGTTTTTAAATGCTCCAAAAATATTAGTGCTATAGTATTTGAGTTGGCCCTCTGTTAACCTTTAATCAGATAGTATATTTCACACAGTAGTATATTTAAATGTCAAATTATCAATATTATCTAAGATTATAATATTTCAAAATGATTTTCAAAAATGGAAAAGAAATCCAGAATGTTTACAACAATAACAATTGCTGATGTTTATATTAGTAGCATAGAACTGACTGTATTATTAGGCATATCTGCCCTTAGAATTTATGCTAGCAGTTTAGAAGTGAAATTTGTCTTCTCATGTTTCTTAGTCTGTTACTCTTCAGGATGACCTAGAACAAATAGGAAGAAGCTTAATTATAAGAACTTGATCATTTACACATATGGGCCTTAGAAATGCAAGAAGAAGACTCAAACCATGTTGAGGTCCTGGAGATATTGGAACTAAGTATTTAATTTTTGTTTAGTGCTTTATGGTTTCCAGATCTTTTCACATATATTATATGATTTAATTCTCATAATATCCTTATGATGCAGGTAGCTTACAGTCATCCTGATTTGGTAGATAATCAAATTGAGATTCAGAGTTCAATTGTGTGCTATAAGCAGGCTAAAATCTACATTTTCCAGCACTTAATTGTAATGTGCATTGTTTCTTCAATTAGAATGTGAATACTTTAAAATAATTGTCTTTTTTATTTCTATTCACACTTTTCACATAATATATTATTTATAAGAGCAATAAATTGATTAATGCTCCTTCCTTTCATTTGCATATTCCTAATTGTATGCTCTTTCTCTTATAGCATACTGATGCTACTAAGTCATTATCCACTTACAGGGAAACATGTAAATGCAAAAGTGAGATATATGATTATGTAAATAGTTGTTTGTACATTGTCTTTCCCTTTAGAATGTGAGCTTCATGTGGAGAGTATGATTTTGTCTTTCTTTGTATTTCTAGCACTCAGCATAATAGCAGACATATTTTCTTTAACTGTTTCTCTATCATGTCCAACTCTTCATGACCTTTTGGAGTTTTCTTGTCAGAGATACTAGAGTGATTTGCCATTTCCTCCAGCTCATTTTACAGATGAGAAAACTGAGACAGAGATAAGTGACTTTCCCAGGGTCACACAGGTATGTGACAGTCTGAGATTAGGTTTTAATTGAAGAGAAGGAGTCTTCCTGACTCCAGGATCATCCAGTGTACCCTTTAATTTCCCACTTGATACATAGCAAATGGTTAATAAATGCTTTTTGACTGACTGTGTAAATCAAGATAGGCCTAGGATTACAAAGATTCTGGGTTTTTTTTCAGGATTTCCCAAACTGATGTACTCCAAAGAGGAGATGTCTTCATTCTCTTCTACAAAGAAAGAGCCAGATAATGATTTCAACCTATAGGGCAAAATGATACTATTTTTGATCAAATTAGAAGCATTTATATTTCCAAATCAGTGTATTCACCAACAAAATGGCCCTGATGGGAGACTGCAGTCCATTGGCTGAGAATTGATTTGGAGATCCTTTGGGAGAAATGCCTGGAGAACCTGCATTACATTATTCAGCATTTGATTTTTTAAAGCAGACAAAAGATTTTCTAAGACAAGTCTCATGAATAATATGTGGACTTGCCTGGATTACTGCACCTGGTAAAAAAAAATAAGAAATGACCGAAAAGTAATGAGAATCATTTTCCTTAGTGGCTCATAAACTGTCTCCAAAAATGGTTTGAGCAGCAGCAGCATAATTGAAAAAAGTGTATAGCTTTCCAAGGTGACTACTCTGAAGGGCACAGCACTCTTTAAAATGAATAAATTTGCTGTGCTTATTTTTAAAAATGTCACTATTGTTACTTTAAAGCATAAATTTATAGCATAAAAATAATGTCTAACCACCTCCCCCCCCCAGGCACCTAAACATGGGTATCCATAAAACAGTAATGCTATAATATTTTACTTCGTACTTTGTGAAGTGTTTCCCTTCCTCAATTTATTTTTCATCAAATCCTGTTTTCCACTGTCCTTTGCAAACTTTATTTCTCTTAAAAATCAGTCAAATCTTAGTCAATATGTTTTTTATGTGCTTACTTCTATGAGTTCAGCAAAAACAAAACCAAAAAACTACTGTGTGCTAGGTCCCTCTGAGGATGCAATGAAAGGAAAAACATATACAAACATATATGCACAATACTAAATATATATATATATATATTAAACATACTTGATAATACTCAAATACCAAACCACACATTATACATAAATATATACACACATGCATACATGTATGCATGCATATACATACATGTGTATGTATGTATGCATATATAGAGGCATATATAACATGTATACCTGTCTCTCAAATGGAAGATGATCTTAGAAGGAGGGAACTGAGGGGTAGAGGTGGAGTGGGAAAAGTCTCTTGAAGAAGGTGGAAACTAAGTTGAAATCTGAAAAAAATCTAGGGAATCCAGGAAGCAGAGGCAAGAAGAAGAAGAAAGCTTTTGAGCACAAAGAGTGGTCAGTTAAAATGCTGAGTCAGCACAAGAAGTTGTGTATTAAAGAAACATGTTTAATGTTATGTGCATACACTGTGTGTATATAAACACATGAAACACATGTGTACATGCAGGTCTACACATATACACTAGTTTATTGGATCCATGAAGCCTCACACAGCATGTGTTCATATACAAATACATATCCATGGTGTGTCCAATGTGATCATAGGCATGCAAATGTACACATATAATCAGGTGTGGTCATGGTGATATGTGTATAATGCATAAACACACATGTGTGCAGAACATGCATATATGCACACATACTTACATGGAGACACACCACAATATATGATTGTATTTTATTATTGTTGCCTTTGCACAAGCATACCAAATACATACATGTCACACAGTTACATGTGTGTATAATCACATAATTATATATGCATCTATACACACAGGCATGGGTACATGCAAATATACACACACATATATGTCTATGATGGGGCAGTTAGGTAGAACAGAAGATAGAAAACTCATCTTTCAGAACTCAAATCAGGTGTCAGTCATTTACTAGCTCTGTGACCCTGACCAAGTCATCTTTTTTTGCCTCAATTTTCTTATCTATAAAATGAACTAGAGAAGGAAAACCCAACCCACTCCAATGTCTTTGTCAAGAAAACACCTAAAGGGATCATGAAGAATTGGTACAATACTGGAACAACAAAGCCAGCAACAGCAGAAGATGAAACTTAGATCAACAACATATGTTTACACATGTCTAGTCACACACATGTGCTGCATGCTGACATACACATGTGTGTTGCACTACACATTTTAGAATGTATATGCAGTTTTATATTCATATCAGCACACACATATACATTCACATATATATATATGCATATGCAATACCTATACATATTTCTCAAATGGAAGATAATTAATTTGATTAGATGTATAATTGCATGCAGATATAATTGCAACCTGAATGTACTTGATAAATGTTAGTTCTCAATAAAAGTGAAGCATTCAAGGTAGAACTATCAAGTGAAAGGGGGATGAGAAACTGAACCCCACTATCTGCCTTATTCGACCTTCACCATTTCTGTTTATGGATATAGCTCTCTGAAGATCTACCATGAGGCTTCATGGATCCAATAAACAATTATTCTGAGGCCTGAACAAAGAAGGTGCTTGAGGCTGCCCATGTCCTTGATGTATTACTTTTTCTCTATTCAAAAATGTACCACATCTTTTGAACTAGTCTCTTTTTGAAAGAAGAGGATAAAGGTAGTTTTTTTTCAAAGAACAGTTAGTGGTTTTTGCACTTTAAAACAATGCCAGACCTGTTAATTATTTCATGAAACTATTTAGAAATTGAAAGAGCAGCAGACAAAACTTTGACAGAAAGGAAAATGCATTATGAGCTAATGTTTCAGTTTACCAAGAATGGTGTTTCAAAAAGCACCAAAATATAACATTTTCACCAATAATAAGGAATGATGCAAATGGTGTCTTTTCATCCAAATCTAACTTACCATTGTGAATTTTCAAAAAACAATTTATTTGTTGAAGTTTCTCATTTCCATACCTAAATATCAAAATAAAACATTTATAATAGCAAAGCACTTGTTCAGTTGTGTCTGATTCTTTGCAATTCTAGTTAGTTTTCTTAGCAAAAGTACTACAGTGGTTTTGTCATTTTCTTCTTCAATTTATTTTACAGATGGAGAAACAGAGACAAAACAGATTGTATTACCTGTCTAGGGTAACATAGATATCAAGTGTCTGATACCAAATATAAATGAACAAAGATGAGTCTTTCTCACTCCAGGCCCAACACTCTATTATTCACCAGACCACTTAAAGAGGGGTAAATTCCATGACATCTTAGCCTAAACACAGTTTATACCAGAGCATGCCCTGGAACCTGGGCTGTTACTATAAGCCATCTAATCCTAAAATTTTAAAGCCTCAATTCAGATCATAAAATGAATTAATAATGATACTTTTGGGTATTTGTACAGCATTATTCTTCTGAAGAACCCAGAGCAATTTCTTGGTATTAATATTAACTTTTCATTCTTCCTATAAGGCAATTTGGAATCTTTGCCAGAGCACGTCAACAAATCTTTCAGTTATAAGAAAACTGGAAAAGCAACTAGGATTCACCCCACAAAAGGCTCTTAAGGATTTAATTGAAGTGTGTAAACAAATGTGTAGTGAAGGCAGCCGATCCAAGAAAATAGTATAATAGGTTCCATTTATCTCTCCTGATACTTCTGGGTGATCTTCAAGGAATAGGCCAAAGGAGTAATATTATAGTAATCCAGTAAGTGGTTGCCATGGTCCTGGCCTCTATGGCACTCTGAGAAGGAGAGATTTAAAAAAAAACAGGTATATGTAACTATGAAGAAATACTATTTCAAGAGACAGCACTAATACTCAGATTTCTTAGAGTAAAAAGATAAAAAGAAAAATGAGGAAGATCGGTCAAGTTGTTTTAATTATGCAATGAGGATTTTTAAAAATATTTCATTAGTTTTCCAATTATATACAATAGTAGTTCCTACCTATCATTTTTGTGAGGTTATGAAGTGCTACAATTTTCCCCCCACCCTCTCTTCCCTCCCCTCATCCCCTACAGAAGGCAGGCTGATAAACTTTACATTGTGTCCATGTTATACATTGATCAAAATTGAATGTGTTGGGAGAAAAATCATACCCTTGAGGAGAAAATAAAATATTAAAGATAGCAAAATTATGTTGTACTTAAGACCCTTTAAAAATAATTGAAGATAATAGCCTTTGGTCTTTAAACTCCACAGTTCTTTCTCTGGATATAGGTGGCATGATCCTATACTCTAAAGGTACTCTCACAGGTACTCTAAAATTGTCCCTGATTATTGCATCCATGGAATGAGCAAGTCTTTTGAGGTTTGATCAACACTCCCCTGTTGCTGTTAGGGTGTAAAGTGTTATGTTGGTTCTGCTCACCTCATTCTGCATCGGTTCATGCAAGTCTTTCCAGGTTTCTCTATAATTCCAACCCTTTTGGTTTCAAATAGAACAATAGTGTTCCATAGCATACATATACCACAATTTGTTCAGCCATTCCCCAGTTGATGGACATTCATTCAATTTCCAATTCTTTGCTGCCACAAACAGAGTGGCTATGAATATTTTTGTGCAAAGGATGTTTTTACGCTTTTTCATGATCCCTTCAGGGCCCAAATCCAGTAGTGGTATTGCTGGATAAAAGGGTATGCACATATTTATTAGCCTTTGGGCATAATTCCAACTTGCTCTCCAGAAAATTTGGATGAGTTCACAGCTCCACTAACAATGAATAAGTGTCCCAGATTTCCCACATCCCTTCAAACATTGATGATTTCTGATCATATTGGCAAATGTGAGGTAGTACCTCAGAGATGCTTTTTTAAATTTTATTAAAGATATTATTTGAGTTCTACAATGTTCCCCCCAATCTTACTTCCCTCCCCACCACAGAAAGCAATCTGTCAGTTTCTACTTTGTTTCCATGTTGTACATTGATCCAAATTGAGTGTGATGAGACAGAAATCATATCCTTAAGGAAGAGACAAGAAGTCTAAGAGGTAACAAGCTCAGCCAATAAGATATTCATTTTTTCCCTAAATTAAAGCGAATAGTCCTTGAACTTTGTTCAAACTCCACAGCTCTTTATCTGGATATGGATGGCACTCTCCTTTGTAGACAGCCCAAAATTGTTCCTGATTGTTGCACTGATGGAATGAATGAGTCATTCAGGGTTGAACATCACCCCCATGCTGCTGTAGTGTTTTTCTGATTCTGCTCATCTCACTCAGCATCAATTCATGCAAATCCCTCCAGGCTTCCCTGAAAATCCTGTCCCTCCCGGTTTCTAATAGAATAGTGTTCCACAACATACATATACCACAGTTTGCTAAGCCATTCCCCAATTGAAGGACATTTACTTGATTTCCAATTCTTTGCCACCACAAACAGGACTGCTAGAAATATTTTTGTACAAGTGGTGTTTTTACCCTTTTTCATCATCTCTTCAGGGTATAGACCCAGTAGTGGTATTGCTGGGTCAAAGGGTATGCACATTTTTGTTGCCCTTTGGGCATAGTTCCAAATAGCTCTCCAGAAAGGTTGGATGAGTTCACAGCTCCACCAACAGTGTAATAGTGTCCCAGATTTCCCACAACCCTTCCAACAATGATCATTATCCTTTCTGGTCATATTGGCTAATCTGAGAGGTGTGCGGTGGTACCTCAGAGAAGCTTTAATTTGCATGTCTCTAATAATTAATGATTTAGAGCAATTTTTCATATGGCTACAGATTGCTTTGATCTCCTCATCTGTAAATTGCCTTTGCATATCCTTTGACGATTTGTTAATTGGGGAATGGCTTTTTGTTTTAAAAATATGACTCAGTTCTCTGTACGTTTTAGAAATGAGTCCTTTGTCAGAATCATTAGTTGTAAAGATTATTTCCCAATTTACTATATTTCTTTTGATCTTGGTTACATTGGTTTTATCTGTGCAAAAGCTTTTTAATTTAATGTAATTGAAATCATCTAGTTGGTTTTTGGTGATGTTCTCCAACTCCTCCTTAGTCATAAACTGTTCCCCTTTCCATAGATCTGACAGGTAAACTAGTCTTTGATCTTCCAATATGCTTTTAGTATTGTTTTTTATGTCTAAGTCCTGTAACCATTTGGATCTTATCTTGGTAATGGGTATTAGGTATTGGTCTAATCTAAGTTTCTTCCATACTAATTTCCAATTATCCCAGCAGTTTTTATCAAAGAGGGAGTTTTTATCCCAATAGCTGGACTCTTTGGGTTTATCAAACAGCAGATTACCATAATTGTCTCCTGCTTTTCTACCAGGTCTATTCCACTGGTCCACCACTCTATTTCTTAGCCAGTACCAAACAGTTTTGATGACTAATGCTTTATAATATAATTTTAGAACAGGTAGGGCTAAGCCACCTTCTTTTGCACTTTTTTTCATTAAGCTCCTGGAAATTCTTAAGCTTTTACTTCTTCATATGAATTTACTTACAATTTTGTCTAAATCATTAAAGTAATTTTTTTGGAATTTTGATTGGTAGGGCACTAAACAGGTAGTTTAGTTTTGATAGAATTGTCATTTTTATTATATTAGCTCTACCTATCCATGAGCAGTTGATATTTGTCCAGTTGTTTAAATCTGATTTAATTTGTGTGAGAAGTGTTTTATAATTGTTTTCAAAAAGTTTCTGAGTCTGTCTTGACAAATGGACTCCAGGTATTTTATATTGTCTGAGGTTACTTTGAATGAGATTTCTCTTTCTAGCTCTTCCTGCTGTATCTTGCTAGACATATATAGACAAGTTGAGGATTTATGAGGGTTTATTTTATAACCTGCAACTTTGCTAAAATTGCTAATTGTTTACAGCAGTTTTTTGGATGATTTCTTGGGATTCTCTAGGTACACCATCATGTCATCTGCAAAGAGTGAGAGTTTTGTCTCTTCCTTCCCAATTCTAATTCCTTCAACTTCTTTTTCTTCTCTAATTGCTGATGCTAACATTTCTAATACAATATTGAATAGTAGTGGTGATAATGGGCACCCTTGTTTCACCCCAGATCTTATTGGGAATGCTACTAGCCTTTCCCCATTGAATATAATGCTTGTTGATGTTTTCAGATAGATACTGCTAATTATTTTAAGGAACAGTCCATTTGTTCCTACACTCTCTAGTGTTTTTAGTAGGAATGGATGCTGTATTTTGTCAAAAGCTTTTTCAGCATTTATTGATATGATCATATAATTTCTGATAGGTTTGTGTTGATATAATTGAGTATACTAAGTTTTCCTAATATTGAACCAACCCTGCATTCCTGGGAATAAATCCTACTTGATCATAATGTATTATCCTAGTGATAACTTGTAATCGTTTTGCTAAGATTTTATTTAAGATTTTTTGCATCTAGGGGCAGCTAGATGGCACAGTGGATAGAGCATGGCCCTGGAGTCAGGAGTACCTGCATTCAAATCCGGCCTCAGACACTTAATAATTACCTAGCTGTGTGGCCTTGTGCAAGCCACTTAACCCCATTGCCTTGCAAAAAAAACTAAAAAAAAAGATTTTTGCATCTATATTCATCAGGGAGATAGGTCTATAATTTTCTTTCTCTGTTTTAACTCTTCCTGGTTTAGCTAACAGCACCATATTGGTTTGATAGAAAGAATTAGGCAGAGTTCCATCTATTTCTATTTTTCCAAAGAGTTTATATAGAAGTGGAACTGATTGTTCCTTAAATATTTGGTAGAATTTATTTGTGAATCCATCAGGCCCTGGAGATTTTTTCTTGGGGAGTTCAATGATGGCTTGTTGAATTTCTTTTTTTGAGATAGGGGTGTTTAGGTATTTAATCTCCTCTTCATTTAACCTGGGCAATTTCTTCATCTGTAAAATAAGCTAGAAAAGAAAATGGCAAGAAAATCCCAAATGGGATCACAGGAATTAGACATGACTAGAAAATGCATCAACAACAGTATCATCAACAATATGTGTATATTCATACATACAACACATAATATTTTGGTATGTATATATGAATATACATCTTTGTATGACATATATCTACACACACAGAGGGATAAACATATTCACACACAAATATACACACTCAAATAGAAAGAGAGACACCAAAACCAGCTACTTCTTCCCATGTTACATTGTGGACATAGTAAGAGTATAGTTAATGCAACAGAATTAATTTTTTCATAGACCTTTTTATTATTTCAAAATTAAATTCTATTTTCTTTATTGTGTTTCATTTATAGACAGTTGAAATAACAGTGGATTTTGGGTAAAGAAGACAGAAATTCAAATTTACACTCTGACACTTACTAGCAATTTTAGTCATTACCTACTTCTGAGTCCCTGACCCAGATGTACTGAGAAGAGGACCTGCTCCCAGGAGTGAGGGAGTACCCTTTCTGGGGGTAAGGGCTGATTATAGACTCTAAGCAGCAAAACTGAGAGAGAAAAGTTCAGAAGCAAACGGCAGAATATGGCTCAGATCCCAGGCAAAGCAAAGTCTCAATTTTGGCTTGTAATCCATTATGAAGCCTGTAGAAGAATAACCGCAACAGGAATCCCAGACCAAAGGGAAGCTTATAGATGTTGTCAGTCTAAATTAGCTGGCCTTCTTTGCTGATTGATAGCGGTTGAGCCCAGAAGCAGTCTATTGTTTATCAGACCAGAACTCCCAACAAGTAATACTAAGATTTTGTCCAGGGTTGAAACACATTGGGAATGCTGAAAGCTCTCAGGTCCTTAACCTTAACTGACCCTGAAATCTTAGACTATCATGACACACAATACCCTAATATTAAGTCCAAAATCAGGAAGTAAATTGCAAGAGGAGCAAACAAAAAAGAATTCCATCATAAAAGGCTATTAGAGTACAGTGGACACACACACACACACACACACACACACACACACACACACACACACACAAACACACACAAACAATAAAGAAAAGAATCTTTCTAAAACATCTACATACAAAAATTCAAAGACAAGCACAATATAGGCACAACTAGAATTTCTGAAAAGAATAAACAAGGATGTTTGAAAAAGTTAAAAATACTTTATAAATGAAATAACTAAGTAGAAAAATGAAAAAGAAAGATTTATAACAGAATTAGTAAATGAATCAAATTTATAAAATATACATCTTGCTAAAGAAAACATCTTCTTGAGAATATTCAAAAAGTCAGTGACTCCAAGAGACTCCAATAAGTATCAAAACAACTTAAAAACAACTGAAAAATAGAAGAAAATTTCAGTTATCTCATAGCAAAAACAACTGATTGGAAAAAAGGGGGGGGGGGGGAAAGAATAATTATACTTTATGAAAGCCATGCCTCCACCTTCTTTGGAAAAAAATCACCTTGTTCTCAGAATCAGAGACAAATGAAAAACTGGAAGTCACTGATCATCTTCCAAAAGAAACTCCAAAATGAAAAGTTTCAGGAATATTATAGCAAAAATCTAGAATTTTTCAGGTCAAACCAAAAATAAATACTGCAAACAGCCAGAAAGAAAACAAACAAACAAGCAAACAACCAACAAATGTCAAACTACAATCAGCATCACACATAATTTAACAGCCACCATGTGGATAGAATAGAGTGTTCCAAAACTTGAAGGATAAGAATAACTTACCTAGCAAGCTAATTATAATCATTTAAGGGAAAACTTCTAATCATTATTTTATTTTCAAAACAGAACTATGTAGAAACTTTGAAGTTCCAACACAGGAAATAAAAGAATTATAAAAAAGGTAAACCAGAATGAACATTCAAAATACAAACTGCTTACATTCTATATGGAGAGAAAATATATGTGTCCCCTCTGAACTTTAACAGCAGGGATCTTGGAGGAAATCTACTTTGACAGAAGTCCTGGAAGTGTTTTGTTTTGTTTTGTTTTGGCTTCAATCTTTTTTGTTTGCTTTTTTGCAAGGCAATGGGATTAAGTGATTTGCCCAAGGCTTGTTGACTTTAACCTTAAAAGAATAATAGAAAGATGGGGAAGAGGAATATGCTAGGTGGGGAAAAGTGGAAAAGGTTATCCATATAAATAAGGGGAAAGTGGAGATGAGTAGTGGCTGATAATTGAACTTGATTCTTATTTGAACTTATCAAAGCAGGGAAAAATACTTTCCCAACTCCATACCCCACCTCCATACACAAGTTGAGTTTAAAAATGAAAAGATATTTCACTTAACTAGGAAACAAAAAGGAAAGGGTAAACAGGAGAAGGTAGGATTAGGGGAAGACAGATTTAGGTAGGGATTAATTTTAAGATAAAAAAAGACTAACTAATGATGTACAAAAAAGATTTATAGATTTTTTTTTGAGGCTGCAAAAATGGGAACAGAAGAGGTACTTATAAATTGGGGAATAATCTAACAATTTATGGTATATGAATGTAATGGAATGTCATTTTGCTATAAGAAATGTTGAAAGAGATGATTTCACAGAAACCTGGAAAGACTTGCATGAACTGGAATGAAGTGGGTAGAACAAGAACAACTTTATAAAATGACATCAAGATAGTAGGTAAATGACTTTGAAAGAATTAGGAACTCTGATCATGATTCCAGAGGATTAATGCTAAAATATACTACCCACTTACTTCTAGAGAGGTGAATGATTCAGAATGCAAATATGCATGCACAGTCATATAAATACAATACACACATATGTCATATATACATATAGTTTATGCATATCCATGAATATATAATGGACATAAATAGTTACATATAGTCTTTGGGATATGTTTGGTTTGCAAATTTGTTTTTATGATTGCACTTGTTTTTCAAAATAATATTTTATTTTTAAAATTAAATGTAAAGGCAATTTAAAAAATTCCTTTAGAAAAATTGAGATGGCATGCAATTTGATATAGATTATAAACATATTTTCATAATAGTCATGCCATAAAAGAAAACACAGGTTAAAAAAAGGCTCATATACACATAAAAGAAAAAAATTAGTATGTTTCATTCTACAATCGAAATTTTTGTTTCTATAGAGGTGAATAGCATTTCTCATCATAAGTCTTTCAGAATTCTCTTAGATTTTTGTATTGCCCAGCCTAGTTATGTCATTCACAGTTGATCATTGTACAATTGCTGTTACTTTGTGCAATGTTCTCCTGATTCTGCTTGCTTCAAATTGCATCAATTCATGTAAGTCTTTCCAAATTTTTCTAAAAGCATTCAGTGCATCATTTTTATAGCAACATAGTATTCTATTACAATCATATAGCATAACTTGTTCAATCAATCTCCAATCAATGCATATTTCCTCAATTTTAAATTCTTTCTCACAACCAAAATAGATGCTGTTAATATTTTTTGCACATAGATTTCTTTCCATTTTTTATCTTTTACATAGAGATCTGTTAATGATATTTCTTAATCAGAGAATATGGACACTTTTATTACCCTTTGGAGAAAGTTTCAAGTTATTTGTCACAATAGTTGGATCAGCTCCCATCTCCAGCCAGCAATGCATTTTCCTAAATTCCTTCCAACATTTGTCATTTTCCTTTTTGTCGTATTAGCCAATCTGATAGGTGTTGTGAGTTATTTAATTTGCATTTCTCTAATCAATAGTGCCTTTTTCATATGACTATTTTCATGACATATTTTCCAAATGACTTAATTTACCATTGATAAATTTAGCAATGATATATTTTTATACATTTAATTAATTTCTCTACAAATTTGAGAAATTAGGAATTCATGAAGGAAAATTTTTTTGAGAAGAACCAAAGAAAAATTTATATCAAATTTGCATCAAAATTATGAAAATGAATAATTTTGAAGATTTTTACAATTAATATATGAAATAAAAAGATCCAAGAGAATAATTTATTCAATAACAAAATTTTCTTTATTTTACAGATGAGAAAACTGTGCCCCAGAAAAGTAAGTGATTTTCCCAAGACCATACAAATATTAGAGTAGATATTTAAATTGAGATTCTTTGACTTCAAATTCAGTGCTCTTTCCTCAACAGTATTCTACTCCAAAACATTAAGTTCTGTACTTTTCAGTCTCTCATTGTCTCTTTTTTTTTTGGGGGGGGGGGAGTGTTATTCTAAATTACATGCAAAAACAATTTTAACATTTTTTTTCAAATTTTGAATTTCAAATTCTCGCTCTCTCTTCCCTCCCCTCATTGAGACAAAAAATTTGACATGTGTTATATGTGTGTAGTCAAGAAAAGCACATTTCCATGTAAGTTATGCTGTGAAAGAAAACACAGACAAAATAACCCTAAGAAAATAATAAGGTATTTACCTGAAGACTCCATTAATTCTTTCTTTGAAAGTGGATAGCATCTTTCATCATAGGTCCTTCAGAATTTTCTTGGATCATTGCTTAGAATAGCAAAGTTATGCATAGTACATCATCTTACATTATTGCTGTTCCTTTGTACAATGTTCTCCTAGTTCTGCTCATTTCACTTTGCATAAGTTCATGCTGTCTTTCCACATTTTTTCTTTTCCTTTTTTCCCATTATAGACAAAAATGATTTTCAACATTCATTCTTTTGCAAGCTTTTGAGTTCCATATTTTTCTATGCTCCCTTCCCTCCCTCTTCCCCATATCAGTGAAGAATTTGATATAGCTTGTACATGTATAAATGTGTTTGACATATTTTCATATTAACCATGTTGTGAAAGAAGAATTAAAACTAAGGGAGAAAGATAACGAGGGAAAACAATATCAAAAGCTTTTTATTTCCTTCCATCCTATCTTCCTTTTGTATTTTTCCTTCTCCTCTCCCCTTATCTCTCCATATTGTTTTGCTTCTAATTGCTGCCTGTCTCGTGCTAGCTTTGCCCCTGGTTCCTTTCTATTTCCCTGCAGAATAAGATGAATTTCTAAACTTTATTGGGAATGTGTACATTCCTTCTTTGAGTCAAATTGATTGAGAGTAAGATGTTCTCAGAGTTTAAACTCTCTCTTCTTTTTCTCTACTTTAATAGGTCTTCTGTGCCATTTCATGTAATGTTAATTATCCTCTAGTTACTCTGTCTTCTCCCAATATAAGCTATTTTTCATGTCTTTGTTGGTTCATACATGTCTTACACCCCCATCCTCTGTTAAAGTATACTCCTTTCAACTCTCCTGATAGAAGTACAATTCTCAATTGTCATAAGCATTATCACCATTTTAGTGAATTTATACCCATAGTAATTATTTCAACTAACTGACCGTAGAGAATTATAAATCTCAAGAGTTGCAGATATTGTCTTCCTGTTTTGTCTTATTGACTAGTATTTTTTTATTAGTCTTATTCACTAACTTTTTTTTCTTTCTATTTACCTTTATATGCATTTCATGAGTCTTGTATTTGAAGATCCAATTTTCTTTTTAGTTCTGGTCTTTTTATCAGGTAAGTTTGAAATTTCTCTATTTCATTTAAAAGTCGATTTTCCCCTGAAAGAATATGCTGAATGTTTCAGGGTAGTTGATTCTTAATTCTAAACTGAGCTATTTTGCCCTCTTTCTAGGCTCTCTGTTCCTTTAATTGTTTTTTTTAAAGACAAGGCAAATGGGGTTAAGTGGCTTGCCCAAAGCCACACAACTAGGTAATTATTAAGTGTCTGAGGCTGGACTTGAACTCAGGTACTCCTGACTCCAAGGCCAGTGCTCTATCCACTGCACCACCTAGCTGCCCTAAATTGTTTCTTTTTGGCTGCTTGCAGTATTTTCTCCTTTAAATGAGAATTTTGAAATTTGGATGCAATATTTCTTCAAATTTTTATTTTAGTATTTCTTCCTGGAGTTGATCAAAGGATTCTTTGAAGGACTATTTTAATTTCTTGTTCTGGAATATTATGTAAATTATCCATGATAATTCCCTGCATTATATTTTCCAGGCTTTTTTTTCCGACTGTGGCTTTCAAGTAGACCAGTAATTCATAAATGATCTCTCCTTGATCTATTTTCCAGATTGGTCTTTTTTTTTCAGGGGATAATTTTCATTCTCTTCTATCTTATCAGTGTTTTGATTTTGATTGATGGCATCTTGGAGACTCAAAGAGTCATAAGTATCCATTTGTTCAGTTCTAATTTTTAGGGTTTTATTTTCTTCAGTTAGCTTTTGATGTTCACTTTTCTAATTGATTAATTTTCCTTTTGGAAGGGTTGATTTCTTTTTCTATTTGGCAAATTTTACATTTTTTAAAAAAAATTATTTATTTATTTATTTTCATCCATATTCACAAGTACATTTTTAAGTTACAAAATTTCCTTCCACCCTCTTCCCCTCGGCAACAAACAATCAGGTTAGCATTATACATACATATTTTTGATAAACATGTTTACAGGTTAGTTATTTTCAGTATGAGGAAATAGGATTAAAGGAAAGATACATAAGAAATAATTTTTATAAAGTGTTCATCAGATTCTGAAGGGTTTTGTGTCTTTGTGTGTGTGTGTGTGTGTGTGTGTGTGTGTGTGTGTGTGTGTGTTTGTGTGTATTTTGTTTTGTTTGGATTTTCTTCCACTGGATGGGGATGACATTGTCCATAGCCAGTCTAATACAATTGTCCTAGCTCTCTTAACTGCTTGGAGGAGCTGCTTCCATCAAGGTTGTTCATCTAATAATGTTGTTCTTAATGTGTACATTATTCTCTTGGTTCTACTCCATTCACTCAGTATGAGATCCCATAAGTCACTCCATGCTTTTCTAGAGTCTGACCATTTATGGTTTCTTATAGAATGATAATATTCCATAGTATTCATGTACTATAACGTGTTTCGCCATTCCCCAATTGATGGGCATTCCCTCAATTTACAATTCTTTGCCACTACAAAAAGAGTTGCTATGAATAATTTGGAACATGTAGGCTTTTTCCCTTTTTATTATAATTTCTTATAGTTATAGACCTAGAATTGGAATTGCTGAGTCAAAGGGTATGAACAGTTTTATTACTCTTTGGGCATAGTTCCATATTGCTCTCCAGAAAGGTTGGATCTATTCACAACTCTACTAGCAATGCATCAACGTCCCAGTCCTCCCACAACCTCTCCATTATTGAAAAATTTTCCCTTTTTTTCATCTTGGCCAATCTGATAGTTGTTCAGTGATACCTCATTGTTGTTTTAATTTGCATTTCTCTAATCAATAATGATTCAGAGCATTTTTTCATATGATTATATATAGCTTTAATTTCTTTATTTGATAACTGTCTATTCATATCTGACCATTTATCAATTGAGGAATGACTTGTAATCTTATAAATCTGATGCAATTCTCTATATATTTTAGAAATGAGACCTTTATTAGAATTGCTAGTTGTGAAGATGGTTTCCCAACTTTCTGCTTTCCTTCTAAGTCTGGCAGCATTGATTTTATTAGTGGTAAAATTTTTTAATTTAATATAGCCAAAATCATTCATTTTGCTGTTTATAGGCCAATTTTACTTTTAAAGTGATTGTTTTCTTCAGTCAAATTTTTATAATTCTACTGCAAGACTCATTTCTTTCTCCATTTTTCTTCTCCCTCTCACTTTGTGTTTGAAATCATTTTTGAGTTCTTCTAAGAACATCTTTTTGGATTTGGGACCAATCCAATAACCTCTTTGTGTCTTCCTATGTAGACATTTTGCCACCGTGTTCCTCACCTGAAATTGAATTTTTATCATGCCTATCAGATTAGTAACTGTTATGGTAAATGCTTTTTTTCTGTTTTTGTTTTTGTTTGCCCGTTTTGATAGTTGAGTTCAGCTCCTGGAGCAAAAGGGACACAGTGTTACACAGGGAGTCTGGTACCTGGTTTATCACTTTTCTATGGAATTTCACATGCTGGGTAGCCTGTCTGTTCACAAACTTTCCCATGGTTCAAAGTTTTCCAGTTACCACTGGTTTACTGAACCCAGACTTTCTGCTGACTTTCCAACTCTCCTGTTTATACATGACCATATGCCCTTTTACCCAAATGAGACAGACCTTTACTAGAATTCCTCTCAGATATCTTGACTTATGAACTTGCTTAACTGTTTTGGGGAGGGGTTCTGTCTCTTTTAAGGTCTGTAAATACCCTCTCAGTTTTCTGTTTTCTTTCTAATCTTGCTTGTATTAGCTTTGTTTGAGCAATTTAATTTCATGTGATCAAATATAATTTAATGTAATCAAAAGGATCTATTTTACATACTGTAACACTACTTTTTATTTGCTCATATTTTCCTTTTCCCTAGGTCTGACAAATAAACTATTCCATACTCCCCTATTTTGCTTATGGTAGTATTCTTAATGTCTAATAAATCATAGCAATTTTCCCCTTATCTTGGCATATGGAATGCAATGTTAATCTAAAGCTACTAATTTCCAAAGTGCTTTTCAATTTTTGTCATACAATTTTTGTCAAATAGTGGGTTCTTGTATCCAAACCAAAATCTGTCTCATTTAGCAAATACTCTCTTACTATGGTCATTATTGTCTACCTAATCTTTTCCTGATCCACCACTTTATATTCTATCTAGTACCAGATTGTTTTGATGATTAACATTTTTATAATAGAATTTGAAATCTGGTATGCATAAGGCAATCATCTTCACATTTTTCATTAATTACCTTGATATTCTTGACTTTTTGTTTTATTTTTTAACTTTAATACATAATTACACACACACACACACACACACACACACACACACACACACACACACACACACAAACTCTGTCCTGGCACTGAACAAGTAAATAAATTTAGTTAGAATTGTAATTTTTATTACATTGGCTCAATCTACATGTGAGCAATTAATATTTTTCTTTTGTTTAGATACTGTTTTTAATAATGTGAAAAATGTTTTGAACATGTATTTATACAGTTCTTCAATTTATCTTGGCAATTAGAATTGAAGTATTTTATTTTGTCTATAATTATGTTAAATTAAATTTCTCTTGCTGGTGGACTTTTTGAGCAATATTTGGAAATGTTAATGATTTCTGTGGGCTTATTTTATATCCTACAATTTTGCTAAAGTTGCTTATTAATTCAAATAGTTTTTAGTAGATTCTCTATGATTCTTCCACTATGTCATCATGTCATTTGCAAATAATGAGTTTTACTTTTTCATTCATTATTCTAATTCTTTTATTCTTTTATTTTCTTTAAAATTTATTTTTATTAAAGATGTTATTTGAGTTTTACAATTTCCCCCAATCTTACTTCCCTCTCCCACCCCCCCCCCACATAAAGCAATCTGTCAGTCTTTACTTTGTTTCCATGTTGTACCTTGATCCAAATTGAGTGTGATGAGAGAGAAATCATATCCTTAAAGAAGAGACAAGAAGTCTAAGAGATAACAAGACCAGACAATAAGATATCTGTTGTTTTCCTAAATTAAAGGGAATAGTTCTTGAACTTTGTTCAAACTCCACATCTCCTTATCTGGATACAGATGGCACTCTCCTCTGTAGACAGCCCAAAATTGTTCCTGCTTGTTGTACTGAAGGAATGAACGAGTCCTTCAAGGTTGATCATCACTCCCATGTTGCTGTTAGGGTGCACAGTGTTTTTCTGGTTCTGCTGACCTCAAACAGCATCAGTTCATGCAAATCCCTCCAGGCTTCCCTGAAATCCCATCCCTCCTGGGTTCTAATAGAACAATAGTGTTCCATGACATACATATACCACAGTTTGCTAAGCCATTCCCCAGTTGAAGGACATTTACTTGATTTCCAATTCTTTTCCACCACAAACAGGACTGCTAGAAATATTTTTGTAAAAGTGATGTTTTTACCCTTTTTCATCATCTCTTCAGGGTATAGACCCAGTAGTGGTATTGCTGGGTCAAAGGGTATGCACATTTTTGCTGCCCTTTGGGCATAGTTCCAAATAGCTCTCCAGAAAGGTTGGATGAATTCACAGCTCCACCAACAGTGTAATAGTGTCCCAGATTTCCCACAACCATTTCAACAATGATCATTATCTTTTCTGGTCATATTGGCCAATCTGAGAGGTGTGACGTGCTTTAATCTGCATGTCTCTAATAATTAATGATTTAGAGTAATTTTTCATATGGCTATGGATTGCTTTGATGTCCTCATCTGTAAATTGCCTTTGCATATCCTTTGACCATTTGTCAACTGGGGAATGGCTTTTTGTTTTAATAATATGACTTAGTTCTCTGTATATTTTGGAAATGAGTCCTTTGTCGGAATCATTAGTTGTAAAGATTGTTTCAAAATTTATTACATTTCTTTTGATCTTGGTTACAGTGGTTTTATCTGTGCAAAAGCTTTTTAATTTAATGTAATCAAAATCATCTAATTGGTTTTTGGTGATGTTCTCCAACTTTTCCTTAGTCATAAACTGCTCCCCTTTCCATAGATCTGACAGGTAAACAGTCCATTTATTGCTACACTCTCTAGTGTTTTAGTAGGAATGGATGCTGTATTTTGTCAAGAGCTTTTTCAGGATCTATTGATATGATCATATAATTTCTGATAGGTTTGTTGTTGATATAATTGAGTATACTAACAGTTTTCCTAATATTGAACCAACCTTGCATTCCTGGGATAAATCCTACTTTATCATAATGTATTATCCTAGTGATAACTTGTAATCATTTTGCTAAGATTCTATTTAAGATTTTTTCATGTATATTCATCAGGGAGATAGGTCTATAATTTTCTTTCTCTGTTTTAACTCTTCCTGGTTTAGGTGACAGCACCAAATTGGTTTCATTGAAAGAGTTAGGCAGAGTTCCATCTTTCTCTACTTTTCCAAAGAGTTTATATAGAAGTATAACCAATTGTTCCCTAAATGTTTGGTAGAATTTGGTTGTGAATCCATCAGGCCCTGGAGATTTTTTCTTGGAGAGTTCAATGATGGCTTGTTGAATTTCTTTTTTTGAGATAGGGTTGTTTAGGTATTTAATCTCCTCTTCATTTAACCTGGGCAACTTATATTTTTGTAAATATTCATCCATTTCACTTAGATTATCAAATTTATTGGCATAGAGTTGGGCAAAATAATTTCAAAATATTACTTTAATTTCCTCCTCATTGCAGGTGAGTTCACCTTTTTCATTTATGATACTAGCAATTCGGTTTTCTTCTTTCTTTTTTTAAATCAAATTGACCAGAGGTTTATCAATTTTATTGTTTTTTTCATAATACCAACTTTTGGTTTTATTTAATTAATTCAATAGTTTTTTGCTTTTGATTTTATTGATTTCTCCTTTAATTTTTAGAATTTCTAATTTGGTATTTAATTGGGGATTTTTGATTTGTTCTTTCTCTAATTTTTTTAGTTGCATGTTTAGTTCATTGATTTCTTCTTTCTCCAATTTATTCATGTAAGCATTTAAAGCTCTAATATATCCCCTTAGAGCTGCTTTGAGTGAATCCCATAACTTTTTTATATGTTGTTTCATTATTATCATTATCTAGGATAAAATGGTTAATTCTTTCTGTAATTTGTTTTTTGATCCACTCACTTTTTAAAAATGAAGTTATTCAGTTTCCAATTTGTTCTATGTCTATATCTCCTTGGCCCAATATTGCATATGACTTTTATTGCATTGTGATCTGAGCAAGATGTATGCACTATTTCTTCCTTTCTGCAGTTGATCATTATGTTTTTATGTCCTAGTACATGGTCAATTTTTGTATAAGTTCCATGTACTGCAGAGAAAAAAGGTATATGCCTTTCTATCCCCATTCAGTTTCCTCCATAAGTCTACCATATCTAATTTTTCTAACAATCTATTTACCTCCTTAACTTCTTTCTTTTTATTTTATGATTCGATTTATCTACATCTGAGAGTGGGAGGTTGAGGTCTCCCACTAGTAGAGTTTTGCTGTTGTCTATGTCTTCCTGCAGTTCTTTCAGCTTCTCCTCTAAGAATTTTGATGCTAAATATATATATATATATATATATATATATATATATATATATATAAAAATATATATATATAGTATTGAAATGACTTTATTGTCTATGGTACCTTTTAGGAGGATTAAGTTTCCTTCCTTATCTCTTTTAATGCTATCTATTTCTGCTGCTGCTTTGTCTTAGATAAGGTTTTCTACCCCTCCTTTTGTTACTTCAGCTGAAGAAAAATATGTTTTGCTCCAACCTTTTACCTTTACTCTGTACATATCTCTCTGCTTCAAATGAGTTTGTTGTAAGCAGCATATTGTAGGATTCTGGTTTTTAATCCACTCTGCTATTCACTTACATTTTAAGGGAGAGTTCATTCCATTCACATTCAAAGTTATGATTACTAATTCTTTATTGCCCTCCGTGCTATCTTCCCTCTGTTTGTATTTTTCCCCCTTTCCCCCCCCTTATCCATATTCCCCAGTATTTTGTTTCTGAATACCACCCCCTTCAGTGTGTTTGCCTTCCTATATCACCCCTCCCCTTTCTTTCCCCTTTTCCTTTTTCCCTTTTCCCTTCCCTTTGTTGGTTCCCCCTTTTACCCCACTCCCCTTCCATTTCTCCACCCCCCTCCCCTTTTCCCCTTTTAATATTTGAAAGGTTAGATGTTTTATAAGTTAACTGAGTATACATAGGTTGACTTTAAGCCAAGTCTGATGAGAAGATGATTCAGGTGTTTCTCATCTGCTCCTTTCTTCCCCTCTATTACCTTAGGTATTCTGTACCTCTTAGTGTAATGAGATTTACCCCATTCAATCACCTCCCTCCTCCCATCTCTTTCCTGTCTCCCTTTTTTGAGGAGGAAGTGTTTTTTTTACATCATTCTATCTGAGTCATAGAAAATTCTGAGTATCTGTCACTTCCAGTTAAGTATATTCTATCTAATAGAGTTAAAATTCTTGAGAGTCATTAGAGTCTTTCTCCCAAATGGGGTTAAAGCCAGTTACATCCCATTAGATAGTAGTCTCATGAATACATCATGAATGTCCATCATTTCTGGCTAGGTATATTCTCTCTGTTAGAGTTAACAGTTCTCAAGATTTATGAGATTCTTTCTCTCCCATGCTGGAATATAGTCAGTATTTTTTTTACTTTTACTGCCTCCCCCCCATTTTTTTCCTTTTCATGTACCTCCTGAACCTCCTGTTTGATATCCAAAATTTCTATTTAGCTCTTGTTTTTTCTAAAGGAATTTTTGGAATTCTTCCTTTTTGTTAAATGTCTATTTTTTTTCCCCTGGAAGAGAAGGCTCAGCTTTGTGGGATAGTGGATTCTTGGCTGCATTGCAAGCTCCCTTGCTCTTCGAAATATTTCATTCTAGGCCCTTCGGTCCCTTGATGTTGATGCAGCCAGGTCCTGCATGATTCTTACTGTGGCTCCTTGATATTTAAATTGTTTCTTTCTGGCTGCTTGTAGGATTTTCTCTTTTATCTGATAGTTCTGGAATTTGGCCACAACATTCCTTGGTGTTTTCATTTTAGGATCTTTTTCTAGAGGGGATAGATGTATTCTTTCAATAACTACTTTGCCCTCCAGTTCCATGATATCAGGGCAGTTTTCCATCACTAGTTCCTGTAATATTAAGTCCAGGCTTTTTTTCTCTTCAATATTTTCAGGATGTCCTATAATTCTCAGGTTGCCCCTCCTCGATCTATTTTCAAAGTCAGTGGTTTTGTTGATGAGGTATTTTACATTTTCTTTTATTTTTTCTATTTTTTGATTTTGTTTAACTGGCTCTTTCTGTCTCATGGAGTCGTTAGTTTCTGCAGACTCCATTCTTTTTTTTTAGGGAGGAGTTTTCTTCATTAACCTTTTGGAACTCCTTTTCCAATTGGTCAGTTCTATTTTTGAAAGAGATTTCCATTTGACGGATTGAGGTTTTGAGAGAATTATTTTCTTTTTGCATTTGCCCAGTTGAGGATCTGAGAGAATTATTCTCATTTTGTATTTGACCTATTGATGATGTGAGAGTTTTATTCTCATTTTGTAATTATCCAATTGAGGATCTGAAACATTTATTCTCCTTTTGTATTTGTCCATTTGTATTTTCTAAGGATTTGTTTTCTTGTTGCAAGGTATTGTCTCTCCCAAATTTTCCAGTTGGTTTTTAAGCTCCTTTCTTATTTCTTCAAGGAAGTCTTTCTGTGCTGAAGACCAGATTGTATTGTCCTCAGAGGTTACAGTTCTTTCTGAGTTAGGGTATTACCCTTCCAAGAATTTTTCTATGGATCCACCTTTCACTGACCCTTCTTCATTTTGCTAAGACCTTGAGTTGGGGAGGGGCTGGTTCACAGGGGCTTGGGATTGCTAAAGGCTTTACTCACTGAATGCAGTTTCTCTGGCTGGCCAGTGAGGTGCTGGTTGCTTTCTCTGGAGTGTCTGTGACCTTGATTGAGGCCTTCTCCCTTTGCTTGAAGGGAGGGGTTGGAGCTATTGAATTCTTTTGCCTTGAATCAATGGTGGGCTTTACTCTAGCCTGAGGTCATTCCTCTCTAGATTGGATACAAATCCTGAGGTAGATGTTCTTTCTCCTGGCTTTTCTTTCTGGGTTTTGTGGGTTGGATTTCTGTTAAGAGGCTATTTTCATATGATAGATGGGGAAAGATCAGGAGACTTTAAAACTGTGCCTGTCTTCTTTCTGCCATCTTGGCCAGAAGTCCTCTAATTCTTTTAATTTGTTTTTCTCACATTTTAATAGCTAGCATTTCAAGTACAATATTAAATTGTGGTTATAATGTGCTTTTTTTGCTTCATCCCTAATCTTAATGGAAAGATTTCTAGCTTATCTTCAATTCAGATAATGCTTGCTAATGGCTTTAGATAATTACTGCTTATTATTTGAATGCAAGTCACATTTCTTCCTATGCTTTCTGTTTTTTATTAATAGTAATGAATGTTGTATTTTGACAAATTTTTTCTGCATCTATTGAAATAATTATATGATTTCTGTTGGCTTTATTATTAATATGATCAATTTTGCTTATATTCTTCTTAATTCTTAAACAACTGTTTTCCTGGCATAAATTCCATCCAGACACAGTGTATTATTTGTGATATATTGCTGTAATCTACCTGTTACTTTTTTAAAAAAATTATATCAATGTTTATCAGGAACTGTGGTCCACTTTTTCTTCTTTTGGCTTTTGCTCTTCCCGACTTAGGTATCAGCACCATATTTTTGTTATTAAAAAAATTTGGGAACTCTATCATTGACTTATCTTCCAAATAGTTTATATAGTATTGAAATGTTTTGTTTTTCAAATATTTGGTAGAAGTCAATTGTGAATCCATCTTTTCCTGGAGATTTTTTCCTTTGGAATTTCATCGATTGCTTGTCCATTTTCCTTTTTCTTTTTCTTTTCCTTGCTTTTAACTAAGAGGGAATTGTTTAAGTATTGTATTTCCTTTTCTGTTCATCTGGACAGTTTAAATATTTTTGGTAAATATTCTTCTTTTCCTCTTAGATTGTTAGATTCATTGGCATACTAGCCAATCATAGTTTTAATTTACTCTTCATTGTTGGTAAATTCATCTTTTTATTTTTGATAATGATGATTTGGTTTCTTTTTTTAAACCAAATTAATGACTGGTTTATCTATTTCATTTTTAAAAATAAAACCATTTCCTACTTTTATTTATTATTTCAATGGTTTCATTTTTTTTTTACTTTCAATTTTATTAACTTATCCTTTGATTTTCAGTATTTACAATTTGGTATTTAATTAAGGAGCTTTAATTTCCTTTTCTTTCTTTTTTTAGTTATATGCCCAGTTTATTTATCCAAACTTTCTTTATTTCATTGATATAAGCATTTAGAAGCAGTTAGGTAGTACAGTGAATACAATGCCATCCTTCTATCAGTCTTTCCATTCCTATTTCCTATTTCCCTGAAATACAAGGTAGATTTGTCTACCCAATTGAGTGTTTATGTTATTCCTTCTTTCAATCAATTCAAATAAGAATTAGGTTCAAGCATCATTACCATTTCCCTCTCAATATAAAAACATTTTTGTGCCTCTTTTATGAGATAATTTACCCCTATTCTCCATTTCCTCCTATCTTCCAATGCATTCCTCTTTCTTGCCCTTTATTTTTTATAAGATTCCATCATAATCAGCTGATACCTGTGTGCTCTATGTATTCTTATTCTAACTTCCCTAATCATGAAAAAGTTCTTAGGCTTAAAGTGTGTCATCTTTCTACATAGGAATGTAAACAGTTTAACCTTATCAAATTCCATTGATTTCTCCTTCCTGGTTTTTTTTATGAATTTCTTTAGTTTTATATTTAAAAATCTGCATTTCTGTTCTCTTTTGTCTTTTTATCAGGAAAGCTTGGAAATCTTCTTTTTCAGTTAATATCCACATTTTTCCCTAAAGGATTATATTTAGTTTTGATGTGTAGGCAATTCTTGGTTTCAATCCTAGCTACTTTGCCCTTCAGAGTATCATATTCCAAGCTTTCTGATCCCTTAAGGTAAAAATTGATAAAGCTTGTGTCATTTTGACTGTGGCTTCATGATATTTGATTATTTCATTCTTGTTGCTTTTGATATTTTCTTGTTCGCCTGACTGCTCTGGAATTTGGCTAAAATATTCTTCAGTCCTTTCCTTTTGGGAAGTCTTTCAGGAGCTGATTGGTGGATTATTTCAATTTCAATTTTGCCCTATGGTTCTAGGATATCAGAGCAATTTTCAGTAAAATTTCTTGATGTTGAGGCTCTTATTTTTTGGTCATTCTATTCCAATAGTTCTTAGATTGTCTCTCATATACGTAGTTTTCTTTTCAGTTGTTTTTCCAAGAAGATATTTCACATTTTCTTCTGTCTTTTTTTTCCCTTTCTTTTCATTTTGTTTGTTAATGCTTTATGGAGTTATTATGCTTCACGAATTTGCATGTCATCCTTGCACAGGGGCCATGCTAATCTCTGTATCATTCCAATTTTAGTATATGCGCTGCCAAAGCGAGCACTTTATGGAGTTATTAGTTTTCACTTGTCCAATTCCAATTTTCAGTCTTCAGTGAGCTTTTATACCTACTCTTCCATTTGTTCAATTCTATTTTTTAAAACAATATTTTCAGTGAAATTTTGCACCTTTTCCCATTTTTGCACTTTTGTCTATACCGAATGTTGACTTTTTGATGATGCTGTTTTTATCATTCTCATTTCCTTCCCTGATTTTTCTTCTCAAACTTTATTTTTAAATTCTTTTTGAATTCATTCAGTAAACTCTTTTTTAGCATGGGACCAAAAGTGCATGAGACCATGTACTTTTTTTGTTAAGGCTTTACATGTAGCCATTTTGATCTTTGGTTGTTTGTGTTGCTTTCTTCCCTGCCATCATAGCAACTTTCTATGGTTAGATTCTTTTTTTTAAGGTTTTTTCAAGGCAAATGGGGTTAAGTGGCTTGCCCAAGGCCACACAGCTAGGTAATTATTAAGCATCTGAGACTGGATTTGAACCCAGGTACTCCTGAGTCTAAGGCCGGTGCTTTATCCACTATGCCACCTAGCTGCCCGGTTAGATTCTTTTATTGTTGTTTGTTCATTCTGCAGATAATTTGTATGATTCTTAGAGGTGTGGCACCTTCTCTCCTAGTCTGTGCAGTGCTCTGTGCTGTCTGACTGTTGTCTGACCCCTTACTGTCTGTGGACTGAGAGCTTTGGATGTTGCTCCCTGAATCAGTCACCTTCAAGGCCTGCTGCTTGTTTGCCAGGGCACTGCTGGTTCCGCTTCTCAGTATGCATTCTACTTTTGACTTCCTAGATATGCTGTTGATTTGTCAAGCTAGGACTTGCAGTGGACTGCACTCTACTCTCACCCCAGTAAGACAGACCTTTCCTGTTGACCTTTTAAGTTGACTTGGACTAAAAGATTATTTCACCTCATTTTTTTTATTCTGCTACTCCAAAATTCATTTTGAAATGTTATCTTGATGTTGTTGGAAGGGATATTTGAGAGAGGTCATGTGAGTTCCTGTCTTTACTTTTATATCTTGTTCTTTTTCAAGTACACATGCGTTTTAACTCTAGTTTTATTTTTTTTCTTGATTTTCCATGATTGAATGTGGGGATAGGAGGGAAAACAGCATATTCTTGCTTATTGAAATATATTTTTTAAAAAATATGTAAAATATATATTCTCAATATTTATTAAAAGACAAAGTCAAAAAGTATGTTTTAGTTAGATTATTGCTTTAATAACACCAGAAACCCATTCTGAAAAGTTAGAGGGGTTTGTCTTTAATCTAAATCAAGAATTGTTTGAGGTGATCCTATGAAGAAGCAGTATACAGTCACTCAGACTTATGGCAAAGTTTCATTTAAAAAAAAATTTCTAATTAAAGCCTGTGCTTCTCTGCATAAAGGCCAAGTGTTCTATTTTAGGACTGCTATGCCCTTCTAAGGAACCATGGGGTCCTTCTGACATTAGAACTCCTTGCAAGATAAAGGCTGTTGTTGCCATGGAGATCACTAAGCAGGCATGTACTCTGACACTAGCGGGGACCCTCAAGACTGCAATAGGAGATAGTAGTTCCCACAGATGGACAAAACTGCTTTGTTTACACTAGGCTAAAAATACAAGATCGTTTCAATAAAGAGTATTTAAAAAAGAAATCCACAATATCACCATTAAAGCAATGAAGTTATAAGTATTTTCACAGCCTGCCAAATAATAGGTTTTAATCTGTGCATCTGTAGTGACTTTGTTGGCTCTTGGTCTTAGAAAAAGAAATGGAAAGAGAGGAGAAGAGGAATAAACAAGGAGAGGAGGGAAAGAAAGATTAGGGAAAAATATATCACACAACAAGGATATAGAAGTAAACCAAGACTTTGAGTCTTAGGAATTTTTAAAGGTAAAATTGAAACTAGTTGTTTTCTTGTTGCTGTTTCTGGTGGACTCATAAAATGAGTGGAGGTGCTATTTTCTAGATTCAGTATTTGTAATTTAATTGCCACAATTTCTTCCTGGAGAAATTCAAGTGGTAACCCCATGAAGTATTTGTTTGTTTGTTTGTGTTTGGCAATTGGGGTTAAATGGCTAGTCCAGGGTCATATAGCTATTAAATGTCTGAGGTCAAAGGGTTTGTTTTGATGAATTGCTGAAGTTAAAAAAATAGTACCTGGAAGCATGGAAGAGTTTTTAGGGACCTAAGGTCACCTCCAAATCATAATGTGAAATCAGAGAAAGATTTTGGCAGAGAAATTAAGAGCAAAACTTTCTTCCCTTCAGGTGTATAATATAAACTTAACTCATTGGAATGAGCTTCATTGGGGAAAAAAGGTTAAGACTCCAAATACAGTAAGAATTCCAAATTCTACTAAGGTTGTTTACGTGACAGTTGATGAGAAAGTCCAAAGTGCTTTCAAATGTTCTTTGCCAACTATCAAATGATATATCCATTTTAATGAAGGAATTTAATTGAATCACAAAAGATCCAGATGTTTCAGTTGAATTGACTGATCAGCAAAATGTATTGAAAAAAAGAATAAACCAGGTTTTGATAAGCTTTGCTATACCACCAGCACATTGTGTAAATAAGTCTTTAATCAATTAGAAAGTATTATAGGTCAATGGCTACTGGATAAAAGCAGATGATGCTTTGGAGGTAACATGTTATTGCTGCCTAAAAGAATCAGACACATCTCTGGAATTTTTGTTTAAAAATAAGCCAGTCAAGCTGTGTGGTTGTAAAATGGTAGGAAACTCTAAGATCAAGATTTGAGAAGTTTAGGGTTGAATCCAAGGTCCTGAAAGGGAAATATTGGGAGGGGAGATAGGAGGGGATTTCTCCTCCTTCTGTACATTTCTGTGTCTCTCCATCTCCTCTGTATCTCACTAATTCTATCTTTTTTCTGTCTCTCCCTCTGTCCCCTTTTTTTGCATTTCTCTCTGACTCTGTCTCCACCATTAACTCCAACTAGAAAATTCCTTATCACAGAGTATTTGGATACTCTCACTGAAATTTTATGAAAACACAAAGAATCATGGGACTGACATTTAAATGTTATGGCAGAAAGAGTGTGTGAGACACCGAGTGTGGAATAACAGAACTTCATTCCTGAAGAGACTTGGATAGTTAAGTGCCAATGGTAAATGAGTCCGTGAGAGAATGACAGTTAGTTGTCATTTGAGAACAAGTTTGTAATAGATTTAGGAAGTCAACTCTCATCTTTCAGGAGAATCTGGAAAGACAATTTCAGAAAACTCAAATTTAAGTGACATTCAAAAGGAAACTGAGGAAGTTTAATAGTCATTGTTAATGAGAATGGAACTGAATTGTTATACTTTGAGGGAAATACAAGAGAACTGAGAGATTTTAATTTCTAGTTCAAAATATTCTAATTCTTGGTAAGAAGAATAGTTTATATATATATATATATATGTATATATATATATATATATATATATATATATAAAATAATTGAGTAAAATGTCAATTGGAGAGGGATAGACTTGTAACTACTTTTTGAAGAGAACCAAAGCCTGCATTATAGTTCTTATGTTTTAGAAAAGTTGCAAGTTAGTGGTTAAGAGGAATTCCTGTCAGTGATTTCATCTTTGCCCTTTTTTAAGATAATAAACTTGATTCTGTTTTGACTTTTCTGACAACTCACACATGATATAATTATTTAATGACTACAGAATCACCTAGGCAGTATGTGTCAGAGGCAGAATTTGAACTTGGGTCTTTCTCACTTGAGACCATTGAACTTTGAGGTATTACACTAATTTACACATTAGTCTCTCATTATTATTATCACTGATAATATCATTCCTAAAACAAGGATAAATGTGATCTTTTATATAATAACTAATTTTATATATATATATATATATATATAACATAAAATAGTTTAATGATGTTATTATTATCACCAATTTAGAAATGCAGAAACTAAGATAAACTGAAACTGAGTGACTTATCCAAGGTCACATAATGAATAAGTGTCAGATTGGAACTTAGGTCTTTCCAACACCAAGTTTTTCTTGCACTCTATTCATTCACCTAACTGCCCCTAAAGAGAAAGAACTATAAAGAAACACATATACAGATACACACACACACACACACACACACACACACACACACACACACACACACAAAAACACAAAGGGATGCTCAGTTCTGTAAAAAAGTTTTCTAATCTTATTTATTTTTATTCTTACAACAAACCTGTGAGGTAGGTTTTTTAATCTCTATTTCATAGGACTTATTTGTGTCCCACCTGTGAAAGGGCATTCTGATCATATATTGGTGTGATCAGTGATGGTTCAACATAGTCTAACTGTACTCTGACCTAGTGATGTCATTTTTGATTTCTTAGAAAATAAAGTACAATAACCAAGCAGTGTTACAAAAGAAAATTTAAGTAATATGTTAAAGTTACTAATAATGTTACTTATGCAACACTTTAACATATGCAGAGCTCTTAACAAATATTATCTAATTTTATCAAACCTTTCTTTGGAAGGGTTGTGCTATTATTCTTCCCATTTCACAAATGAGAAAACTGAGGCAGGCAGAGTATAAGTGACTTGCCCAGGATCACACAGTAAGTGTCCAAACCTGAATTTGAACTCATCTTTCCTCCTGATTCAATGCTTATCCAATATCCTACCTAGCTGCCTACATTTAGATAGGTGGTAATTGTCATTGGTAGGATTTGAACTTAGATCCAGCTCTCTTCCTTTGTCATCATAATTTCCACTTCTACAACTTTACAGTTTGGACAGATTAATTCAGGAGAGAAGAATTTTAATCAGAGGAAATTTAGGTGATTTTATTCTAGAATCAGAAACTGAGGTCATAGGGGAACTGGAATTAGAAGTCATAGATGTAGTTTTCTATTTGTCCCCTTAACAGTTAGAATGTCTATCTTTTGCTTGCCTTATACTAATGGACTGAGCTACTCAGAATAGCAAGACTACTTATCTAAAGTGACAATAGTGAGAAATCCACTCCAAAGTGACTGCTGAGTTGTGTTTCTGTGCTGCAATGGGAAACTTGGCATCAAGGAAACCACTCAAAAAGATGTTTTCATGGGTACAATGTTATCTTCGAATAAATTCATTATTATTTCCTGTTGTATTTCAGTGTTAAATGTAGTTTGACCATTGTTTTAAATGAGTAGCTCTTTGGTGATGCCAGAGAATTATCTTCTCATATTTGTGTTAAAAGACTTACCTAATGTTTCCTGTCATTCTTCCTCAGTTCATGCTATGCTACACTCTAATTCATGTAATTAGCTAACATTTACTAATCATCTATTACTAGGTACTGAGGAAAATACAGTTTGTATCACACAGTCCCCACTCACATACTAGAATGTTGATAAGACACAAACCAATAAGTGGAATAAACAATAACACATTGTAAGTTCATTAAAGGATACTGGATTTCGGAGTAGATAACCTGAGTTTGACAGTTTAAAAATAATTTCTCTCCCATGGAAACAATCCTTGAAATAATGGAAATTTTATTAAAATAAGAAAATGGCTATATTCAGAGTATATGTAAGAAACTATGAGAAAAATAGCAACATTCTTTGTATAAAGGTAGCAAAATAATAAGCTTTATAAAATCCAAAAAATAAAGCAAAATAGTTGCATAATACAACAATTTCTCGGAATTATTAGTTATTTTTTTTTTAGGTTTTTGCAAGGCAAATGGGGTTAAGTGGCTTGCCCAAGGCCACACAGCTAGGTAATTATTAAGTGTCTGAGACTGGATTTGAACCCAGGTACTCCTGACTCCAAGGTTGGTGCTTTATCCACTACGCCACCTAGCCACCCCTATGAATTGTTATTTACATTATTATTTCTTGGTATGGTTATCAAGACTTAAGTATATTGATAATATAGAGCTTTGCTGGAGAAATTCACTTAGATTTATTTCACCTGTTTTTGGCAGGAACTAAAGAATTTAGGTGATTATTCCTTAAAACCGTACTGAATTGCCATTTGTTTCATTTATTTCATACAGGTTCAAATACTGGCTCTGTTTCTTAATTTCTTTGTCCTTAGGTAAGTCGAACCTCCTTAGGTCTGTTTTTCAAATGCAAAATAAGGATATTGGACTAGAGTGCTTTTAAATTCCATTCTACTTCTTTAATTTGTGAGGTCCAAGGTGATTCTTAAACTGGAATGTGGAGAAAAAGTAATTTCAGAGGGGGTATTTAAATGCAGTTTTAAAAGATGGGAAAAGATTCAACAAGGAAATTATTTTTCTTAATTCTGATCTTTTCCTCCTTCAATTTATATGGGTAAGGCATTACATTACTCTACTGATATCATGGTTGTCTTTATTATGGAATAATAATAATAATAATCATTATTATTGTCATTGCTAAAAAAATCCTTTTTATTCAAAATTCTGCCTAATGAGCTCTCCTGAAAAATTATTCAATGTATCCTTGTTCCCTACAGGATAAAAAAAAAACTGTAAGAACTTCTGGAGGCATAATCCCCAATTACCCCTCCACTCCCTCCCCAATTCCCACCAGACTATGGCGCACAAGCTACAATGACCTTGGAGCCAGGAATACAAGTGGGGTGCTGTAACTAACCAAGCTGAGAAAGCCCAGAGAAGTCAGAGTGCTTGGACTGAAGATTCCAGATTTGTCACCTCATACTGAGAAAGACAAGAACAGAGAACAAAAACAAACATCCTAAAGCCCATTTCTTAGAAAGGATAAAAGGAGCTGTTCCTCTTCACAGATTCGGTTCATGGCCAGAAAGTATGACAAAAAGAAAGAAAACTACTGTATCTTCATTTTAAAAGACATAACTTGATCCAGTTTTGCTGCAATCAACAGAGCCTACCCTCATCAATGGGAGGGAGGCAGAAACCTCTATATTCATCCATCTGTACATGCAACAAAGGTGTCTCAGGGTGCCTCCATGTTAGGCAATTTGAACATAGCTGGACAAACTCAAGTTACCCATTTCTCTCTGTTTTAAATTTGCTATCACTGAAAAAAAGCCAGGGTGCATTTTGATTTTTATACATAGACTTCATCCCAAATTCAGAAGAGTTTTTCACATGTGGTCTCTGGGGAGGCATAAGCAATGTCCTTTCACTTAGTTTCCCAATGCCCTAGAGTGAACACTCTCGAGTCAATATTACAATATACAATCCCACATATACAGACAAAAAGCACAATTATCTCTAAATACAAAGTTGAACAACTAAGCCAACAAAATAAGAAGCATTTTACAAATTTTATCAAATTGCACTGCTTGCTCAGCTTTGGCTTTCTTAATACACAAGCAAAAGAAACAGCAAAGGAAAAATCCCAACAACTGACTTCCATAATGAACAGAAACTTGTTCTACCCTGAGCTTTCCAAGCTGCATGAAGCTCTTTTCACAGGAATCTTGACTCCATTTGGAGGGCCATCCCATTCTCAAAGGAGAAAGCTGTCATAGGTGACAACTTTTCCAATGAAGCCCTCAGTGCTATGACCATTCAACTATGCCAACAACTTCATTTGTGTCCCTACAGATGCATTGTTTACTATTGTGACATATACATGGTAGATGTTTCATGGCTATCTGTGGAACTGAGCCAATTGGAGTTTCAAATAATCACTAATTTTTCAAATTCCTCACTGTGACTTAGAAATGTCTCTGAATTTTTGAAAGTTATATCAGTAGTGGGCCAACCTGAAAAATTATTCCTACAACCTCACTAATCTGCTTCATAGACATTTTCAGACCATTCTCCTTTACTCCAGTTTCTCTCCAACCCAGAACTTTCTTCCTGCCCTGGACCCCTGTTTCCAATTGCTGAGAACTCACCAGATGTAGCCCCACCTAGATCTTCCATCTTCATACTCTGCACCATTCCCAACTCCTTTCTACACTTGATTCTGGAGTCATTATGTCATTAACAACTAGTCCTGGGCGGCTAGGTGGCGTAGTGGATAAAGCACCAGCCTTGGAGTCAGGAGTACCTGGGTTCAAATCCAGTCTCAGACACTTAATAATTACCTAGCTTTGTGGCCTTGGGCAAGCCACTTAACCCCATTTGCCTTGCAAAAACCTAAAAAAAAAACCCCACTAGTCTTGAAGATTGTGCTTGATGTTCATCTGTTTCAGGGAGAACCTGAGTCCAAATCCAACCTCAGACAATTGCTGGCTGTTTAATCTTGGGAAAGTCACTTAACCATGATTGCTTCATATCCAGGACTATCTCCAGTCATCCTGATTTTCATAATTGGGCACTGGACCTAAATGGCTCTGGAGGAGAAAGTGAGGAGTGGACATAGCACAGCATTCCTCTCATTCAAATCTAATTCAAGTACTTGTGTTGGCATCACCACCCTGATGTCATGATATTCTTCAAGAATGAAGGACAAAACATATTAATATACTTTTTTTAGCCATTTATTGTATTTACCAAATTCCACTCATTCATTCATCCTATTATTTTCATGTATTCATTCATTTATTCTATTCATCTAATTCATTCATTCATTCATTCATTCATATCAAGCAAGAAAGACTATATTACTTGTGTATAAATCTAAGCTCCAAGAAGATGAAGATGGTGTTGGAAGAGATTGGACTGAATGCTATCTTTTAAATCTTAGAGAGACTGTGAGTATTTGAAATAGTGAGGAAGTTTTCTCAAATAGTTTCAATTTCCTTGATGGGGAGTTCTTGATTTACACACTGTTTAATGATTTGTCCTCTCTCAAGAACATTTCTAAAATATCTTGACTCTGCATTAAATACTGGGATTGTTTCTAAAGCTATTCTTTGTACCTATCATATAGCCATGGCACTTGTCTGCAGATAAATTATAAATGATGAAGTAGAACTAAAAAAATAAGAATTCATTAAAAAAAGACTGGTTTATATCCAAATCATGTATTTTATTTTAGTGTTCTTGTTATTTAGACTGAATTTATACCAAATCCTCTGTTTTGGTAAATATTTTAACTCAAGACACAAAATCCTAGAATGTCTCAGGCAGAACGAGTTTTAGAGAATGCACCATCCAATCTCGTTATTTTACAGATGAAAGAGTAATAACCATTTCTTACCAGGTTAAAATTATCCAAGGTCACATATATATCTGTGGTGTCAGAATAAGGACTTAAAATTGACTTTTCACAGCCAGAGGATCAGAATTTTGTTTCTTGTGATGAATTAAATAAATTAGGTAAATTCTTCCCCACATTTAATCATTTCCCATGTGTTCTGTCAGCTTGACCCCTCAAAGAAATTTTTTTAGCTGGTTTTTTTTTTTTAATTTCTAGCATCTAGAACAAAGCCTAGTGCATATAAGACACCTAATGAATGGGGTTTTATTTTACCTCCTTACTGAATGGTGTGCTATTCCTATAGTCAAATTTCAAGCAGTCAATATAGATGTTATAAAGGTAATCTTTATATTGGTTGGAAAATTGAGTGCTCTGAGAAAGAAAGACAGAAAAGTTTAAAGACTAGTTTTAGAGGCCTATTATCCATATTTTAAAAGTTCACTGATAAGAATTTCTGGGTTTCAAGAATGCTAAGATGGAGGACATTGTTGCAAAAAGCTAATAATAACATTGACCTGGTTTCTTCGTTATTAAGATATGTTGACCATAGGTGACATTATTTAAAATTCAGGCTTTCACTGTGGTATTAACATTTACATTAATTTTATGTATTTCTCCTCACATTGAAATTTGTTATAGGGCACTATTTGTATTCACACTAATCAGCTGATTTATCAGTATAGAAATAACCCAAGGCACTGAAAGATTAAATAACTTAATCATGGTCACAGCAACAGTATGTCAGAAGTAAGATTTGAACCCAAGTAGTCCTGAACTCGACTGACCTTCTATCCACTAATCAGACTCCCTTTTTATATGACCCTTAAAATGTAGCACTGGGATTTGCAAATATGCCAAATAGGGACACAGCAAGCCTTTATAATTGTGTTGCATCTATTATTTCCAGATGTCACAAAGATCCCAAATATAAACTTGAAAAAAATTATTTTGTGGAAAAAGTTATGCAATGACATTGAAATATCCTTTCATGTTTGATATTTAATCAATTGAATATTTCTACATTTTAAAGTTGAAACATGATTAAATAGAAATATCTGTAATAATTTGGGATGTGCTCCCCGCCCCCAGCCCTTGTCCTTAAGATTTCTAAAGGTATTATATGTTTCTGATGGGGTTCTAGGGAATGAATATCTTCAGTAATATCCTTATTTTTAAGAGGTATCTAGGTGGTACAGTGAATAGAGTGCCATGCCTTGAGTCAGGAAGACATGAATTCAAATTGAACCACTTAACTAGCTGTGTGACCCTGTGTGACACCTATTTGCCTTAGTTCCCTCATCCTCAATGAACCAGAGAAGGAAATGGCAAACCACTCTAGTATCTCTGCCAAAAAAACAAAACGAAACAAAACCCAGAGTTCATGAAGAGTAGAGTACAGCTAAAACTACTGAACAACAATATCCTTATAAATTGAAAATATGCTAGATTTATTAATGTCATTTCAACAAACTTCTTAATTAAGCAAATATTTCCTTTAATGATATAGTTCTTTGCTCTTTTAGGAAATGGATTATATAAAACTTTTGGCTCATTTTTTTAAATTTGCAAAATAAAGGTGTTCTGAGGATTGAGAATTATATTTTCTCAAAATAAGAAATAGTTCAACAACTCACCTGCATAGAGTTATCTAATTATTTAAATCTATTCTTAAAATTCATTTGTCCCTCAATAATTAAGCTCTTCTGTTCAGATTATTCATCATTCATCCTAAAAGTTATTTTTTAGTTCTTAACTTATTCTATTTTCATTATCTCTGATTTATGAGAAGATGAGTTGTGGTGATGTAATTTCCTCAAATCTTCATTCACTAGCATTTAGGATTGCATTTTAATGCTCTTCTTTCCATGTATGTGAATACTAGTCATGCCTGAAATAAATTTTATGCAGTCTGTACTTCTATATGCTAAACATAAAGGTCATAAAAATAGCTTGCTTCTTTGGTTAACAAATGAACCAAAATGTTGCATGTTATCATTCCAAAAATACATAGTTGTCTTGTAACAATGAAAAAAAAACTATTTATTTCAAAATATCTGAAAGAATAGTACTTTAAAAAGCAATACAAGCTTATTAAATTTTGCATGTTGAATAAAATCCAAGTTCAGGATTATTCTCTGGGTACATCACATTTTCATAAGATAGTGAGTTGGGTGAGTGTTCATTTGGTACAAAACTATCAAAATTTCTTTCAGAAATAGACAAATACTCATCAGCAGACACATCTAGTTATACTACTTTCCTTACTTCCCTTCCAGGGAAATGTTGACAGATAAAAATGAGCTGACATAGTAATGACCTTTCCTCCTTAAAAATCTCACACAGTACATTGCTTACATCAAGTTTATGTGATTATCCTGTGTTATATTATACTTATCTAGCTGACATAACCCCCCTAAAAGCCTAAAATAATGGTATCATAAAATCATAGAATTTCAAAGTTGGAAGAAGCTTCAAGAGCACATAGTCCAACCCATTACTGACAAAAAAAGTCTCCTTAACAATATATCTTAGCTTGGTAATGTAAGGTCCTTGGGAGCAAGTTTTTTTCTTTTTCATCTTTAGATGTCTAAAACACAAGAGCCCTTTGACAATAGGGATGATCTAGGAAGAGTCAAGTATAGGAGCAGTTTGCGTCCCTTGAAGGTGGGGCATAGTTTTGGCAAGCACATTCATGATCAAATAAGGTCTGTCCCCTCCATTCTGCCATGTAGAAGCAGAAACTAATGCAAGCAAACCCCACCCCACCCTAAATACTGAGTCTGCTGAAATGAGAAAATCAAGAAAAATATGGAATACTCTGAAAACTGAGGAACCCAGGAGGCAAATTCTCAAGAGTCCAATTAAAACCTTGAAGAAATAAGATGTTCAAGTCACGAGAACTAACTGGAAGAAAATATTACCTGGTGGAAATGAAACTTAAAACAGGAAGGGAAAAAAATGGCAAGGGAAATTGATATCTTTGAATAAATAGTAGAAAATATTACTCAAAACCTGATATATGATAGAAACATCATTTCCCTAATGTATCTTTCCATACTAGTCACTATATGGGGAAAACCAGGACCCTGCTTTTCCCTAATTCTTAGAATTTATTTTTCTCAAGACAAAGCTGTCACCAGGACTTTTTTTGGACTTCAGCTTCCTTAATACTATTTCCTGGTCATCTAGGGGCATAAAAAAGATCCAACTCACCTAGAGAGTCTGTCTCTTAGCCTTGGTGCATTTCTGTAGACTGCAAGAGTCACCTTGTCTTCCACTATAACTTTCCCTAATAATTAGGCATTTTTTCATTTGGAGAAAGGAAGGGCTATGTCAAGAAAAACCAAGTGTCACTGTATCCCTGTCACTTATGCCATTAAAAAATAATAATGCTATATTTCATCCCAGAACTGAATAGTTACTAGGATAATTCATACATTTCTTCCAAAATCCTGAACATTAGAATGATCCAAAGGAAAAAAAAAATTTCTATGAGATATCAAGGAATATTAAAACAAAATCATAAAAAATCTATAAGAATATATAAGCAAAATATTAAAAACAAATAACCAAAAAAAGAGGTCAAGGAGAAATAATATAAGTATTTTAAAACTATCTGAAAATGACATTCCCAAATAGCTTGGACTCTATAGTTGAAGCAATTTTAAATGAAAATTGACTGGAATTCTTACAACCAGGAAACCAAATGAAAGCAAGAAGGATGCACCTATCAACTTAATGCTAAAATGGAAACTCCCAGGAATATTATAACCAAAATCTCAAACTTCAAGGACAAGAAAAGGTTTTATGAATAGGCAAAAAATAAAGAGTTCAAATATCAAAGAACCATAGTAAGAATTCCAGAAGACTTGATAGTTGTATATAAGGAAGAATAGAGTATGGAATTCAATATTCAAGAGCCACATAGTCCAACCCATTACTGACAAAAATGTCTCACTGATAATATGACTTATCTTGGTAATATAAGGTCCTTGGGAGCCATGAATCATCTATCCAGTAATAAATTCAGTCCTACAGTGGAAAGAAAGAAGCATGCCAGATTAAAAGACCAGAATTGGGCAGAGTTTAAAAAGGAAATGTAAGAGTCAAAGGAAATACAGAATGGCATACATATTTATTTATTTGGGTTGTTTGGGATATGTAGGATGAATTGTTTGCATGCTAATAAGAAGATAAGAAACAAATGAGTCTCAAAATCCTAATTTCTTTAATTTACTCTTTTATTTTTTAGTTTTTGCAAGGCAAATGAGGTTAAGTGGCTTGCCCAAGGCCACACAGCTAGGTAATTATTAAGTGTCTGAGGCCACATTTGAACTCAGGTACTCCTGACTCCAGGGCTGGGGCTCTATCCATTGCTCAACCTGGCTGCCCCTAATTTACTTTTCTGTTAAGTTAAACAACAGTAATAATTCAGTAATAACTCAGTGCCAAAACAGAAAGGCAAAAATCAGAACAAATAAGACATCAATATAATTTTAATCGATCTTTAAAAAGCTAAAAAATAGATAATCAATTGATTAGTTTATTTTTAAAAATTATACAAAAAGAAAAAAGGTATAGTTCACAACAAATCAAAGAGTAAATAAAATAAATTTTGATAGATTTTTCTGTCAATTATTATGGTTATTAAACATTATATGGAGGAGTTGAATGATTATTTTACTAAAATATAAGCTACATGAATAAATAAAATAAGTTTCATATATTTAAAAGAAATTGAAGAACCCCAAAATGAACCCTCACTAGAAAATAGAAGGCTATAGGACCATATTAATCTGATAAATATTCAAAGGATAATTGATTGCTAGTCAACCTTCCAGTATGTTTCTTGTTGCAAATGAGATCTTGATACTTAAACCAAGGAGAACTAAAGAGAGAAAGAAAATAACAAATCAATATCCCTTATGAATATGAATGCAAATTTTTACATAAAATAATAGTAAATTGACTATAATAAGATATTGGAAATGTACTGTATAATCATGTTTTTTAATTGAAACATTTATACCAAGTCAACAATATTGATAATATTAGCAAAAACATATAACTATATCAATAGATGCTGAAAAAGTTTTTGACTAATTCCATGAGCTCTTCTTGTTAAAAACAGTAGAAAATGCATGATAAAATGATACCTCTACAAGAGTAAAGTACTTGTATCTAAAATCAATAGTAAAGAATAGAATAAATGGGAAAAAGTTATAGTCCTTTCTGCTAAGATCAGGGGATAAAACAAACATACTCATTACCATCACTACTATTTGATAAGACCCTGGAATTGTTAAAAAAAAAAGGCAAGGAAAAGAAATTTAGGGAATAAATATGAGTATTATATGACATCATACTTGGAAAGCCCTAATCAGTCAAACAAAAGTTTTAATTGAAAGAATATATTAAGCAAAGCTATATGATATAAAAAAGATATTAATCATCAATTTCCTGTTATTACCAACAAGACACATCAAAATGATGACTTTTTTTTTAGGTTTTTTTGCAAGGCAAATGGGGTTAAGTGGCTTGCCTAAGGTCACACAGCTAGGTGATTATTAAGTGTCTGAGACAGGATTTGAACCCAGGTACTCCTGACTCCAAGGCCAGGTGCTTTATCCACTGCGCCACCTAGCTGCCCCAAGACACAGTGTGTCTATAAAGATACATTCATATACATTTATATATTGTGAATATAATTATAAAGTAAATTTTCAGAGGCAGACCTAAATAATTAGAAAAATATTAATTGCTCATTGTTTAATTAAACAGATATGCTGAAATAAGATTAGTTAATTTACTAGTTCAGTTTAATAGCAATAAAATTGCCAAATGATTATTTATAGAACTAGAACAATGACAACATTCATCTCAAGGAGCAAAGTTAAAAAAAAAAAAACAAAAACAGAAACATTTCCAAGCAAGGTGGATTGGATAGAGTGGAAATTGAATCATACCTGATTTCATACTATACTACAAAGAAATAATAACAATTATCTGATATTAATTAAAATAGCCGTATAGCAGTTGAATGAATTAGATAAAAAAAGAGAAGATAACACAATAGTAGAGTGAGTGTCTGATCTACTGAAAGACCCCATTGATTGGTACAGGGAAGCAATTTGGAAGAAATTGGGTTAAGACTAACATTCTCACTTCACAACAAGCTTAACACTAAATATAGATACATTTTCTAGCTATAAAAAGTGACATTTAAAAAAATAAGAGGGACAAAGAAGAAATTGCCTTTCAGTTCTATGAATGGAGAAGAAAATATAACTAAATAATTGATAGATAAATACAATTACATAAATCAAAATGGATCATCATTACAATGTAAAACCAAAATGATTTTGCAAACACAAATCAAATGTAGTTAAAATTAGAAGAAGAGGTAGCTGTGAAAAAAAAATTGCAGTCACTTTCTTTGATTTAGGTCCCATTTCCAGTATATATAAAAATAATAATTATAAAACTAAGTGCCATTCCCTAACATATAAATGTTCAAAGGGTATGAATGGTTTTCAAAGGAAGAAATAGAAGCTATCAATAAACCATATGGATAAATGCTCTAAATCACTAATGATTAAAGAAACACTAATTGAACTTCTCTGAAGTTCCACCTTAAACTCATCATATTATCAAAGATGATTTAAAAAATGATAAATGTTAGAAAACTATGAAAAAACAATGTTGAATTAATTCAGTCATTCTGGAAATAAGCTTTGTATGCTCTTTGCCTTGGAAATTCTAGTGCTAAAACTATTCCCACAAGAATTCAGAGAAAAGGGGCAGCTAGGTGGTACAGTGGATAAAGCACCAGCCCTGGAGTCAGGAGTGCCTGGGTTCAAATCCAGTCTCAGACACTTAATAATCACCTAGCTGTGTGACCTTGGGCAAGCCACTTAACCCCATTTGCCTTGCAAATAAAAGAGAAAAAAGACCCATTTGTATATAAATATTTATGTCAGCTCTTTTTATAGTAACCAAAAACTAGAAACTCAATAAAAGGTCACTTATTGGTGAATGGCAAAACAAATTGGAATATATATGTAATTCATATATTTTAATATGAGAAGCTAAAAAATAGGTAGAGTTCAGAGGATATTACAAAAGCCTGACATAAAGTGAAATGAAGCCAATTAACAGAACCTTGTCCATAATGACAATATTCTAGAGGTAAATGACTTTGAAAACTTTATATTCTCATCAATACAATCACAAGTATTGAGTCCAGAAGTCTGAAGATGTCACGTACCACCTATCTTCTGCCAGAGTGGTGATGGATTTGGTAATCCATACCTGCTTATTCAGATGTGGTCAGTGGGAAAGTATCTTTTTTTCTGGATTGTGCTTGCTTAATATGAATGCGTTTTATATAACAAAAGTCTCAATGAGGGAGGGGATGAAGGAGGAAGAGTTAATTTAAAAAAAATAATGAATACCTAAAGACAGTGATCTTTTGAAAGTTAACATCTCCAGGTCTTTGTACTCTTTCCTTGATGACATATGTTCTAGCATCTGTCCTGTCATTCTTTGACTTTTATTAAGAATTTTGCTAAAAGCTTCTGGTGTTTTCATGTACCCCCACTGCTCATTGTATGCTCTACAACTGATATTTTGAGCATAATTGTAAGAATTTTTTATTCATCCTGATTAAATTTCATCTTATCGAATATAAATCATTATTTAAATTGGTTGAGATCTTTAAAAATTCTGTTTTGATTCATTTTAAGTTTCTTTATAACTTCCTGTCACCTCAGGTTTTGAAAAAAATGGTTGAAAAGAACAGAATATGACTGAAGACACAATACAATGGTAATCATGGACTTCTGAGTTAAATTCTTTAATCAGTTGCAGATTGACTTCATGGTATTATCATACACACCATAATCCTCTCTCTCTTATCAACAAGTATATTGTGAGAGATATTGTCACAGTCTTCATTATCATCCAAGTAAAACTTATTTCTATAATTCCATTGAGCTTCCAGTTTAGTAAGCAAGCTGAAAAAAAAAGGAGCAAATATAATTTATTTTTGATGAACTTGTACTGGTATGTAGTAAGCACTTTTTCCCTTCCAAAGGATCACAAACTATTCTATTAAAAATGTGATTTCTGTTTTTACAAGGAGCTTATATCTATAGTTTAAAGAAATGGCCTTTTTTGCTTTCCCCTTTTCTCCACCCCATGTAAATTCAAAGGCAAGTATCATTTTGTCTTATTACTTTTAACTTTTGGTGCCTCACATATTCTGACTCTGTTGGAAATGTATAATCAATGCTTATTTAATTGAATTATATTCAGTACTTCAACATTTTATCTCTTCATGCTTTTCCAAATATCCTCATGTTGAGACAGCCATAACAGGGAAACAAGAAGTTATAAATATAGAATAAGATTGATTATATCTTTAGTATCTATTTCACAAAGTTGTTATGAGATTCTTAATGAGACAATATTTGAAAGCCCTTTGCAAAATGTATTAAGTCCATTATTATTCCCAGGTTCCTTTAGACCAACACGTGAGAGTCCTACATTTCTTTTCAGTAGATGCGTATGAAGATATAAAGTTTATCTTAAAGGCCAAAATGCAAACTAGAGTTGGAATATCAATCAATTAACAAATGTTTAAGTGCCAACTATGTTCCAAGCCCTGCTGTAGAAGCTGAGAATACAAAGACATGCATAAAACAATACTTCCCTTCAAAGAGCTTGAATTTTTTTGGTGGAGACAATGTATACAAAGATGATTATATGAAAAATAAATCCAAGTTAAAATATTTATTAATAAGGAGAGATCAGGAAAACACTTTTCAGCTAAGGTAAAGACAGAGTCAGTCTTTTAAATTTTCAACATCTGATGGTAGCATCCTGAATGAGTTAACTTACTATTTGACTTTGATTCTATTATCTATCTTTTCTAATTTCATTTTTATGGAAGTAGAAATCACTATGCTGACCTTGTGCCCATCCCCAAAGACTACAGATATAGCCAATCAGTTTAATTAAGAAGAGTGTAAGCTTGCAATGTTGGATAGATGTTGCAAATTAGACCTTAAGGTTAGCATGAACATTTTCATGGAAAGAATATTGCCCTGTGGCTCTTTCTGGATCATGTGACTTGAATAATAGGTTATTTCCCTATGGGGAGTCTACTTTTGCACATTTCTGAGGTGATAAAATGAAGATTGAAACAGAAACGCATACAGAAATTTTATTGTTCACATTATTGGAGATATATTGACTCAGTAGGAGATAGGATAATTTGGGAATTTTTATTTCATTTAATCAATAACTAGATTGTATAACTTTTGCACAGTTTCTCTGAATCACCAGTTTAATTTAAAATTCATCTTATATGCAACCTCCGTTATGAGGTTTATCCTTTTGCCTATATAAATAAATGTTTACCTCTTAAAATGACTTTGTATCACTTACAAATGTTTTTTTTTTTTCTTACCTGAGCATGTTTCTTGCAATAAAAGGTAATCTCTTTGAGGGTGGAAATTTTTTTTCTTTTTACCCTTATACATAATATTATACATAATATACATTTATATATACATAAATAAATATTATATATGTTTATATATAACATGTTTATTGAATGGAATATGAATACATTTTGAAAAAAGACTAATTTCAATCATGTGTCGAGTCCCTTTGTTAGGATTAAAATGGTCATTATTGCAATTTATTCCCCTACTAAGCCTGTTGTCTTTATTATTTATTAGCTATTCTGAGATTATCCCTTTCTCTCTTTTTTGTTCTTTTAGCTCAGGGGAAAGGGAATCTGTGTCTCTGATTCATTTAATAACATTAGAGTTTGTTGGAGTTCATTCAAGTGCCTATTTTGGTTTGAATGTGCAGGTGATCCAAGGAGAAAGGGATCTTGATCATTTTAGAACTTTAATACAGGTCAAAGCCAATTTCTTTCATTTCACTTTCTTCCATTTGTCTCTGTTCCTTTGTTTCGCCTTCTCTCTTCATTTTTCTTTGTGTCTCTCTTTCTTCTAAGAAAAATGCTTACAGTGCAAACAAAAAACCCTAGAGTTGCTCTAAATCGAGTTTAATTAAAGTAGGGCTGAAGTCAACTAGAACTGACTCTCAGGAACTCATTGTTAAAATTTCAATATAAGAATTTACATCTCAGAAATTGGCAAAGTCTATAAATCTTCGATTTTTTTGTCTATAATTAAGAAAGTGTTGGAGAAAATGCTAATGTAGATTAAACTTGAAAGTAAGTGGTATATAAATTTTTTTTCAGAGAGCCAATTGTTGAACATTTACCAGTACTCTACTATAAACGCCATAATTATGTTTCCTATTCCTGTGTGCCAACCACCTTTTGATTTTTGGTTCAATAATTAAAAGTATTAAGATGTTAGGGGAGTGAATATTATGTTCTAGGTATTTATAGAACTCCCAACTATCCTATCTCTATCTCTATCTCTCTCTCTCTCTCTCTCTCTCTCTCTCTCTCTCTCTCTCTATCTCTATCTCTCTCTCTATCCCTATGTCTATGTCTATGTCTATGTCTATGTCTATGTCTATGTCTATGTCTATGTCTATGTCTATGTCTATGTCTATGTCTATGTCTATGTCTATCTCTCTCTCTTTCTCTATCCCTATCTCTCTCTCTCTCTATCTCTATCTCTTTCTCTTTCTCTATCTCTATGTCTATATCTATATCCATAGATATAGACCTTGAAATGTGATGATTACTGAAGAAAAAATGTATATAAGTATATATTGTGCATAGCACACACATATAAATATATACCACACTATATAATATGTATATATGTGCATTTACACATATATGCATACATAAATGGCTACATACCCATATATACATATGTGTACATCTGTAGATATATATGTCTGTCTATCTACTTATACATTTATATGAAATGCCACTTCCAATAGTATCTTTAAACTTCTCCATAAAAGAAAGATTTGCTTTAAATATTGGCTCTGAACAAAACTATCTTTTTCACAAATTATCACAGAATAGATAAATTTAACTGACCTTGGGATTTAATTATTGTTGTTCAGTTGCTCAGTCTTGTCCAATTTTTGTGACTCCATAAACCATAGTATGCCAGGCCCTTCTTTCTTCCACTGTCTCTCAAAATCTTTCCAAGTTCATTTTCGTTGTTTCTAAGATACTATCTCATCCTCTGCTTGTCCCCTGTTCCTTTTTCCTTCAGTCTTTTCCAACATCAAGCTCTTAGCCAATGAGTCCTGTCTTTTCATAATATGGCCAAAGTATTTAAGTCCCACTTTCAGTAAATGACCTGAATTATTTAATTATAGACTGATTTGACTTCCTTGTTGTCCAAGGACCTCTCAAAAGTATTATCCAGCACCACAATGCCAAAACAGTGATTCTGTGACTCAACTTTCCTTATAGTTCAATTCTCACAGTCATACATTGCTACTGTAAAAACTACAGCTTTCTCTATATAGACGTTTGCTGGCAAGGTAAGTGTTAGTCACCTGATCTACCAGATCGAATCTCCTAAGACCGCCACTTCATATTTAAGGGATGTTATTTAGGTCTTTCCTATGTAATCTGAGGTTTTTTCCTTTTTTTCCCCTTCAATTTAAGACTGAATTTTGCTATAAGGAACCCATGATCTAAGCCACAGTATGCATTTCATCTTGTTACAGAATATAAAGAGCTTCTTCACTTTGAGCTCCAAAGTATACAATCAGATTTTGATACTGATCTTCTGATATCTTAACATGTAGATTCACCTTTTGTGTTTTTGAAAAAGAGTCCAGCAAATTATTCTAACAAAATTCTATTTCTGCCCTATTTCATTGTGTACTACAAGGTGAAACTTACCTATTACCAGTAAGCTTTTGATTTTCTACTTTATCATTTCAAATCCCTTATAATGAATATGACATCCTTTGGTGGGGTTAATTCTAGAAGATTTTGAAGGTCTTCATAGCATTGATCACCTTATGTCTCTTTGGTATCATTGGTTGAAGCATAGACTTGACTTATGGTGATATCCAAAGTTTTTCATTGGATTTGAACAGATATCATTTGTTCATTTTTGAGATTACAACCAGTTCTGCTTTTCTGATTCTTTTATTGATTATGAAGGCTATTTTTCCCCTAAGGGATTCTTGCCCACAGTAGTATATGTAGTGATCATCCAAATTAAATTCATTCATTCATTCCCATGAATTTAAAGTTCACCGATATCTATGATGTTGATATTTTATCTTTCTATTTCCTGCTTAACCTCATTCAGCTTAATTTGGTTCATAGATCTTATATTCTAAGTTCCTAAAAATATTGATCTCTGAAGCATTAGACTTTCTTTTCATAAACAATTGCATCCACATTAGATGAATTATGAAATTGTCTTGCTTCTGATGGTTACTCACACAGTGCTAGTTTCTCCCCAAAGGAACTTAACTCCTGATTGATGAGATGATTATGTGCACACATAGATAGACATAGACATAAGCATATTTGCATATATATATATATGCATGTATGTGCAAAGCAAATAAAGATAAGGTAATCTGGGTGGGAGCAGAAGAGAAATACTATGTATAGGAAGAGTTAGAAATCTGAAGTAAGGGAATGGATCTCAGGAGCTGCAGATGGACTAAAAATATTTTCTATGGTTAAAATTAAGACCTTTCCAATAAGAAAATAATGTTTGATTTGCTTGTGAAAACTCATTAAAGGAAATTCCTCAGTTTTCTCATAGTCAGGGAGTGAATGAGGTGGGGCCATGACGTCTTTGCATGGGGTCATCTGGATATTGCTGATATATCTGGTCTATCTCTTGAAAAGAGCACATGCCTTACAGTCATTTCTTACCCCCCTCTTTCTCACTAATGCTACTGCCTGTGTTTTTCATTTAATTAAGAACCCTGACCTTTAAGAGAGATTTTTTTTCTTTTAGCTTAGCTTAGCCTAATTCTAATGAAAGTTGAACATCTGATAATAAAAAGAGGGCCAAATTTTCATGGATAAGGGTGACAGGGTGCTCATAAGCTTACAAAGAAATTAAACAGGGATAATTACAAATCCATGAATCAAAACCCCTTTCAGATAGTTCCTCTCTCAAGTAGATGGGTGGATAGAAGCAGAAGCATATCCTGAAAAGACATTAAACAAGAATAATTCAAACACCAGATATTGAGAAAATACAGATGTTTCTATTTGTCTCTACATCCAGGAAATCATGGGTAAAGTCATAGAATTATAGATATTGAGTTGGAAGGAGATTTTTGAAGTCATCTAGTTCAACCCCCTCATTTGACAGAGGAGGAAACTGAGGCACAGGGAAGTTAAGTCACCTATTCAAGTCACATAAGTAGTAAATGGAATTTGACCCTAAGTTCCACAATGAGTCCAGAGCTAATGGTTTTTCTGTTTCACGACACTGTCTCCCCATGTCTCAAAATTCAGAAGAAAGAGAAACAAATATTTCAAATCTCTCTTTCATATCATATACTCCTTTTCAATATTCTCAACACAAAAAGTAATTTTTTTTCATTAAATAAATATCAAAACTTAGTCTTCCAAAGAAGAATAATAAGAAAAGCCTAGAAAGAAGAGCCACCCCACCTAGTGCATTACTATACTCAGTATATTTTATAGGATATGGGGAGGAAGGAGATGGTTACAATGAAAAAATTGTATTTAGAGAAACTCTAGAATTGTAGAACATATCTTGGAGATGAAGTAATTATTTCTCAGCCTCACTCTCATTGCAAACTGCCCACAAAGAATCTGAAGAAATGAGAACTGACACAATAGCCCATTTGCAGAACTGCTCCTAAATCAGGACAATTGAAACATTTTTCTGTCATTAAAATTTATTGAGTGGAATTTGCCAAATGTAACTGTACCCCTATAAAAACAATATATCACATTATATACAAAATAGATTCATACCTTTATATCCATGTCTCTATCTCTCTATTGGGGGAGTTCCATAACCTATCCCAATGGTCCTGGGAGAACATCCCCAGGTCCTCAGATGATCCAGGGTCTCTGCTTCCAAAACATGAGGGAGAGATTCCAAACTTGGAGTTTTTATCCAAAAGAAACCTAGGATTTAACTGCCACTGATGACCAGAGGGTGAGTTTAGTAACAAATTTGCTAGTTAATACTCTGAATATTTGATTTCCAGTTAAAAAATGACAACTTTATCTTCTATTTTGCCATTCTTTTTTCTCTTTTTCTTTTCCTGTTATTAGTTACTGAATACATTTTGACAGCCCTAAAGAGAGACTAATCATCTGACTTTGCAGAGATACTGTTATGAAAATAGATTTACCCTCACTGTGTTCTGACTCTGATGATTAAATTAGTGCAGGAATCCCATGTAGTTTGTAACTCTATATTAACACAGGACAATGAGTTTATGTCATATAGATACCAGCTATGGCTATACTGGATGGTAGCAATATGATAGAATAAAATATCTCCTTGCATCTATCTTTGCTTCGGTGATAAATTGATCAAAGATGTATCATATAATATTTATCAAAGCTGAATATGGAACCATATAGACTCTTCATTATTTAAATTGCAAGCTTTGTAAAGGCAGGACATTTTCTTTTTTTTTTTTTTAAAGTTTTTGTAAGGCAATGGGGTTAAAGTGGCTTGCCCAAGGCCACACAGCTAGGTAATTATTAAGTGTCTGAGGGAAGATTTGAACTCAGGTACTCCTGACTCCAGGGCCAGTGCTTTATCCACCCTGCCACCTAGCCACCCCCAGGACATTTTCTTATATTTGCCCCATATTCATTTTTTTCTACTAATAAAATATATCTTATTTTTAGTTTGTGGAATCAAGCAAACATTTCCATGATAAATATAATATAAAAAGATGATTGTACATTAAATTGTTAATGTTACATACATCTTGCTAAATATATAATATATTTTAAATATATAAAAAACTATCATGTAATTTTTTCCTTTATCCCTCCCCCCCTCCATTCTATAAATGGATAATATACACATATATGGAGAATATACACATATATGGGAATTATTTTATAGATACTTCTATTTATCATTTCTTTCTCTGGATGTAGATAGTGTTTTTTTATATATCCTTTATTTTTAATTTTTTTGAGGCAACTATGTGTTGCAGTAGATAGTACAGGGTATAAATATTTATATGAGTGTTTTATATAATGGCAAAGAACCAGACATTAAAGGGGTGTCCATAAATTGGTGAATGGCTTAACAAAATGAAACATATTTTTGAAAGGCATCAATCTCCTATTCAGTAATGAATAAAAACTGGAATTTATATAAGGCTTTAAAGTTTACAAAATAATGTTAAACAATCAGACAATTAACACTTATTTGAGTACCCAATATGTACCAAGGATTGTATTGGGTCTTGGGAATACAATCACAATGAATAAAAATGGTCGTTATTTGCAATGAGTTTCTTTACTACTGATACAAACAATAATTACATATATAAATATATACAGAAGACATATAAAGGGAATAAATATGCACATATATACATATGTACATATATATTTATATACAAATTAGTTAAATCCGAAGTAGCTTGGCAAGTAGGGGCCTCTAGGTAGGGGAGATCAGAAGATGCTTCCTGCAGAAGATGATACCTAACTAGGTTCTTAAAGGAAGAGACTCATTTAGTTTTTATGTAGGTTATTTTATTTTAGGCAATCAGTTGCCAGCTACCAGCTGATCCAGTTAGGTGGCACAAGAGATAAAATGCAGAATGTGGAGTCAGATGTCAAAAGTTCATTTCTAGGCTCCCAGATAATTAGCATGCATGTGGCCATGGGCATTCTTTTGCCTCAAGTTCCTCAACTCTAAAATAGATAAAATCAGCATCTACTTCACAGGATTGTTGTGAGAAACAAATGAGATATATATTATTAAGCATTTAGCCCAGTACTACAAAAATGCTCATTTTTCTTCCCATTTGAGCCCCAGAACAATTCTATGAAGTAAAGATTAGCCCCTTCTCACCATTTTACTGAGGCTAAGGGTAACAAAGTGAATGTCTAGGGGGTCACATAGCTAGAAACAATCCATGTTTAGCTTTGGACCTGGGTCTTCCAGTCTCCAAATCCAATACTCTATTTCCATGGTTTGCTGCCTCTGCTTTCTGCTCTCTTTTCTGTATTTAATGATTTGTTTTGCCCCTCTTTGCATCATCAATGTGTCTGGTACTTAGCAGGTGCTTAGGAAATGCTAATTATCTGACTATCTCCTGTAACTCATTATAAGAATTTGATAAATCAGTATGAGAGTATATATCCCTTAAAATTTGCTAATTTTACCCTTCAACAGCTATTTTAAAAAAAAAAGTTTCCTTTATTAATTAGAAATAGCTTGTAAAATTCACAATTGTTCATTTTTATATAGTAAAATACATTTATATTTTATATAGCAAAAATAAAATTCATTTATAAGTAGGATGCCAGAAAAAAAGGAACTAATATCACCATTGGGGAGATCTGGGGAAATCACTAGAAATATTTTACCATGCCTTTTATGAATGACAGATATTGTCAAATGATGGCATGCTTTTCCTCTCCTTTTCTTTCCAAGCTATCACTTTTATATTAACAGGCTATTTCCTTTCCTGTGAGTCAGACAGCTGCTTTTAAACAATAGCTGTCGTTTTCCCATCACCTCTCTGAAAAAAGCAGTTTTGCCAACTCTTGATCAGATTGTACACCGGTCTTATTTCTCCTGATACTAGTGGAACTAAATGAAGCTAGATACGATCACCAGTTCCAGGAGGCTCAAACCTTGCCTCATCCCTGAGAAACAGCTGCATGGATTTAAACACAGCATCTATTTTGTGGGGAAACTTTCCCAAAGGGAACTGTTCTTAAGCAAGTGCAGCAGACTCTTAACGACTGAACATTGACCTTCAATATTAAAGACAAAAATTGAGGCTTGGAGAAGCATTATAAACACAGGAACTGATTGCTCTGACAGGGAGATACAGCAGAATTCCTTTCTTCAACCTTTTTGTTCTTGCCAACAAACAATAGCCAGGGGACAAGGGCAATCACTAAGAGGTATTTTTATTTTCCCTCTTTGATAAAGACTAGATGTAAGCTTGGATTGAATGTCTGTGAGTGCAGCTGCAAAAACCTCATTCCAAGACATTTTCTTAAATAAGTTTTTTTCACAAGGAACTGGGATTTGGAATTATTTACAAAGATATACTGTTTTTCCTCATTTACCTCTACCCTATATATAGTGTAAATTTAAAGCTGGATGGAGCATAAGGGATCATTGAGTTTTATATCCTTATTTACAGATGAGGAAATAGGCACAGAAAGGTGAATTGACTTGTGTAGACTCACATAGCTAGCAAATGTCTGGGACAAGATCTGAACCTAATTCTACCTGATTCCAAAACCAGTGCCTCAATTCATTTCAACCTGTGTCTCTCTTTCCTTTCTTATCTTTCTGTATTGCTCAAAATTTAGACTCTTTTCCTTTTGGAATATCACCCTTACACGATGCTATATTTCAATTTGAGAATTAAATGACATGAGGAATGGGAGGAGCTTTGTTTAAATCCCCCCCCCCCCTTAAATTCTTTATTAAAGTGATATTTCTCTGGAAAGGAATTAGGGAGAAGGATCTCAATGAATTGTGGCTAAAGACAAAATATATCAATTATATATATTATTTATATATATATATATAATTTTATCTATTTTATTTTTAATTTATGGGATAAAACATGCTTTTCTATAATATGGCATAACAGCAAAAGATGATTTCACATGAAACTCCAAATCTTTTATGTATAACTTGTTATTCCTTTTAAATATATATATATATATATATATATATATATATATAATAAAACTATCACATAAATTTACTTTTTCCTCCCTCTTCTCACCCTAGAGATGGCTACCTTTAGACATACACACACACACATATATATATATATAAAATATGTTAATATATGAATATATATATAATCATATATATATATATATACTTTTATTTATTTATATCCTTTCTCATTAATCTGGATATTTATAATAATGGTCAAAATGACTTAATCACTTAAAGTTTTTCTTAAAATAATATTACTTTTACTGTGTACAGTGTTCTCTTGATTCTGTTCATTTTGTTCTTCACTATTTCATATATATCTATCCGTGTTTTCTGTAAGATTCTTGAGTTCATTATTTCTTATAACAATTATATTTCTTATAACAATCTTATACTGCAACTTGTTCAGCCACACCCAACTGGTGGATATCTCCATAATTTCCAGTTCCTTGTCTTCCACATGACTTTTCAAATCCTATCTCTATGCCTTAGTATCAGCTTTTCACATTCCTGGAATATTCTCCATCATCACTTTGGTCTCTTAAAAAAAACCCTGGCTGTCTTCCAGACATTGTTCCAGTGCACTTTCTGTAGAAAATCTTTCCCTGCCATTCTACCTCAAACTGCTGTCTACATAATCTTCATGTATTTTTAAGTTTTTGTTGTTCAGTCATTTCAGTCATATCTGCCTTCATTTTACAGATGAGGACCTGAGGTACAGTTAAATGATTTACTCAGATCCCACAAATATTAAGTGTCTGAGACTGTATTTGAATTTAGGAAGATGTGTCTTCCTGACTTCAGACTCATAACTTTTAACCACTGAGCCACTTAGCAGTTCCATTTTGTATTCAACCATTAATATATATTATCTCCCTCATTAGAATATAAGCTCTTTGAAACCAAGAACTTTTTTTTCCCTCAGTGCTTAGCACAACAAAATACATATGAGTATTTTATAAGTGCTTGTTGATTAATTGATTAAGTATTTGGTCAAATGTGGGAGCTGGTGAAAACAATTTTCACTGGGATAAAAATTCATCAATAAACATTTATTAATTGCCTGCTATAATCCAGGCTCTGTGTTAAGTAATAATATAACCCTAGTCCTTTAGGACACACATATACTAAGGCAATAAATCCGGAAATGGATCATTACCCTCTGCCATTTGCAGAATTAGCAAAATTAGAATGAAATTCCTTATGCATTTAACTGTAATTTCTCATATCTTTTTAGGTCATTTATAAAACACCTTCATATCACTAGTCTTCCATCTTCCCTTATATCAGGGCATTCCACTATTGGTACCATTTTGATCTTTGTCTAAAAATCTATATAAGCTTGAACACTGAGAGGCTCAGAATAAGAAAGCTTTGGAGGCTCCATACTGTAAGCATCTGGTCTCCTCCTCTTGTGAGTTATTACTCACAAGTGTTGTTACCTGTTATCCTTGTGTTGCTCTTCTGTTTTTAACTGGAAATATGAACAACACCTGGACTTCAGGTTCAACATGTGACATTTTAGTTATGTTACCCTCAGGACAAGTTAGCAAACCTTCAGTGCTCCAAGAAATTCTCTATGACTATATATGACTCTATGACTATAATTCAAAGAACAGTTGAGGATATGCATCATTAGAAAGAGTTCTTTCCTTGGAGTTCTCTATATTGATGAAATCATAACTCTGATTATGAAAAAATAATTTAGACTAGAATATAATAAAAGTATATGAGTACAAGGTATTATGTGAAGTGAAAGAAAGGAAGAATGCTGTATAAATTGAAGGACAGTCCCTATTCTTCCTATAAGATGAGGTCTTCCTCTAAGAGTTGAAATTTGACTTGGACTTTGAAAGATGTGTTTCAAAAGGGGTAATATTGGAATATTAATCCAAGAACTAAAAATAGCATGATAATGTCACAGAAACAGTAAAGTGTGGGTCTGATAGAAAAGACAGACTATAGGGTTGACTTTAGGGTAATAGAAAAAGAATATGAAATGTTGAGAGGTGCATGATTTTAGTAACCTCTGAGAATTTCTTTAGCTTTTTTGTGATGCATTATTTTTTTCTTTGTGTGTGTAAGACGATGTAAATCCCTGTCTGTCTGCTTTGGCTCACTTTGTAACGCAAAAAGTGCAACTGGTTAGCTATTATAGACCTGCACAACTATTTAGCTCTTGCATAGTTGGGCAGCTGGAGTAGTCTGAGTGAAAAATGAAAATATATGTGATGACCAGGAAGTGAAAAATGAACTCATTACAGACATGGAAGAAGGGTGGATTTCTGGGAAACTTGTAGAGTTGTTCTTGAAGGAATCAACTGATATAGTTTGGGTGAAACACTGTATGAAGTTCCTGGGAGCCTCCCTTTCTACAATACATGTGAAAGGGATCTATGGACCTATAAGAGCTAGTGGCGTAGTCTAAGGGAAGTCTACTAGGTTTGACGATAGGAATTTTCCATAATCTAGGCAGGTTTAGGTTAAAGGTTTCTAGTTAAAATATCTCTAAGGGAGTGAAGGTACTCAAAGGGCTAAGTGGGTTTGAAGTACTGCTAGGATTACTCTCTGGACATTTTTCTATCTTTGTTTTAGGACAGTATCAAAGAATTATAAAAAATTTTAGAGTTGTAAGAGAAGTTTTGGAGAATTGGAAAGTGCAGAATTAGGGATAGGCAAAATTCCTGACATTCAAAAATTAAAAAAAAATTAAGTAGATCTTGTAAACTATAGTCTCTATAGTTAGTATGATTTTAGCTTTGAAAAAATCTAGAGCACATTTAAAACATCAATGACGAAAATCTGAAAGGGAAAGTAGGAATCACAAAGAATGAGCATAGTTTTATCAGGGTCGAATCTGACTGACATTCTGTCCTTTTTTTAACTGAATTAAAAGGATGTTAGAGCAAAATATCTTTGTATATGAACATTAATGCCATTCATTTGCATATTGTTGGACAAAATCTTTCTTATCTTTGTGGACAAGATGAAGAAAATTAAATAGGCAATAATAGAATTAAGTGAATGCAGAACCAACTGAATGGATACATCCAAAGAATTGTCTTTAATGAGACATTGTCATCTTGGAAAGTGGTCTTTCATGCTATTGTTTTTATTGTCTTACATGTTGGCTTTTGGTCTTGTGCTTGTTAACACTTTAATATGTTAAACAAAGGCATTAATAACAAATTTGTCAAATTTACACTTGACAAGACAGAGGGATAACCAGAATCTTGTTTTATAGATTCAGGATCCAAAAAAAATTATCTTCACAAGCAGGTATGGAGGAACTGAAACTCATATATCTAAATTTAATGGGGGGTAAATACAAAATCTCTTAATTTGGCTTAAAAATCTTCACGGGGGCGGCTAAATTGCACAGTGGTTAAAGCACGGGCCCTGGAGTCAGGAGTACCTTGGTTCAAATCCGGGCTCAGACACTTAATAATTACCTAGCTGTGTGGCCTTGGGCAAGCCACTTAACCCCATTTGCCTTTCAAAATCCTAAAAAAAAAAACTTCATCAGTACAAAAAGGGGAACTGTCTCTGATTAAAAATAAAACAGAGGTTTTCTGAGTTGCATGACATTACATAGTAGTCGAAAAAGTCAATAAAATATTAAGGCTACATTGAGAACAATAGTAACCAGAACTAATGAGGTGATAATTCTATTAATGAGATAATGAATATTACAATAAGTATTCTATAGCACTGAGATAAATGATTATTATTAATCATTTAGGGAGGAGATTCAGGTTTTTATCTTTGTCCTATTTCCTTATTCAAATTTTGCCTTTGAAGGACATCACTGACTTCTGCCAAATATTAACCCCACCTAGACCATTTTTTCTTAGTTGAATTCCTGCCTATTGTGTTCCATTCAGATAACTTTGAATGCAGGTAGATTCTTTGTCTTGATTGCCAAAACTGTGGATAGTCTGGATATAGAGGTAATCTCTTTGTCCAAAAGTGACATGATATCATACTCTCAGTTCCTCATTGAAGTGAGCCCATTTCTTCTTGTAATATTCATTATTGCAAGAATTGTTAACCAATCAGAGTTGATTACGGTCCTCAAGAACAACCACTCTACCAAGGGCATATAAAAACTGTGAGCAGGTAGCCATGAAAGGTTTTTGGTATTTGAGAGTTCTTAAAATCCACTTTTACTTAAAAAAAATTGCTGACTTTAGTAATAAAATGAAACTATGCCTTTTCAAACTTTGAAAATATCATAGCAGGGGCAGCTAGGTGGTGCAGTGGATAAAGCACAGGCCCTTGAGTCAGGAGTACCTGGGTTCAAATCTGGTCTCAGACACTTGATAATTACCTAGCTGTGTGACCTTGGGCAAGCCACTTAACCCCATTTGCCTTGCAAAAACATTAAAAAAAAGAAACTACCATAGCACTCTGCTACAATGAGTTTAAAATTTTTTAATTTTGAATCATTTTAGACAGGATATTGTTGATATGGATGTTTTATATGGAATGGTGAGCATGATGATAGATGACCTCAAGATGTTTCCATTTGAAGATCCTTTGAAGGAAATGGGGTTTTTAATCTGAAAAAGAGAACAATGAAAAAAACTATCTGTTTATCTATCTATCTATCTATCTATCTATCTATCTATCTAAACTAGCTATAAAATGAAGGGCTGTCAAATAGAAATGAATTAGATTAATCCATTTTGGCTGTAAGCATCAGAAGCAGGAACAACAACTGGAAGATTCAGAGGTTAATTGTTAAGAAAATTTCTCTAAAAACTAGTTTTCTGAAATTAAGGAACTGCCTTCGGAGTGATGGGTTCCTCCTCAATATAGGTACTTAAGTAAAGATAAAGTAATCACTGATTAGATATTTCCTAAGAAGAGTTCAGAATAGGGTTGCTGTGAGTCTGTCCTCATCCACTCCAACTCATTTCATTTTACATGTAAAGAAATTGAAACTCAGAGACATTAAATGTAACCAATATTATAGAAGGTAGTCATGGAGACTGCATTTGAAATCCAGATCTTTTGACTTCCATCCCAGCTTTATTTTATTCTGGTCTATTGTGTTTTAATTTTTCTGTAGAACAGTATTTGTATTTGTTCATATACATGTGAAATCACAGCATTTATTTTAGAAAATCATAACTTGAAATAATTTGAAACCAGGGATATATATAAAATAAGATTTTTAAACAACTTTACATGCTCAAACATGGCTAGTAAAATACTTTATTACTGACAAAATTATGATGCTATTTTACCATGTTACAATTTATCTTGCAAACTTATTTTCAAACAATGCTTATGCAATAATGTTCAGAATAAATAAGTATTCATACGAAAACTTTGTAAGCATACATTTTATGGAGATTAGTTTTTTCTTACTTTTTTTCCTGATTCAAAGGATGACTCCTCAACTAATCATTTTTCTATCAACACAATGCATTCTAACTTTCATATTCTAAAATGTGTTGTCCCTGCTTTGGAGAGTATATAGCTAACCTAAAAAATTGATAGACTAACTTACGATGAAATTTAGCTTATTTGTATTTGTGTGTTTATGTGTTCTCACTGATCTTGTCAGACTATTGAGGATCAGAAGAACATCAAGATAGTAATTATCATAATTACTATTGCTTTTATCATCATTACCACTATTGTTCAAATGTATGTAGAGCTTTTAGGTTCACAAAATATTTTTGTTCATAAAAGTTCATAAATTATCTCCAATTTAGAGATGAGAATTTTTGGACTTGGAGGTTGAATGACTGCAATGACTGCCACCAGAGTCATGCAAGGAGGCAGAATCAGAGATGAAACTTGAATAAACAAGACTCATGTTCCTGAGTGGATGGAGGCCATCTATCAAGAGAATCCTAAGATTCTCTCTTTCTTCCCTCTACAGTTCTTATTACCCTCATTCTTCAGATACAAAAGAATGAACATCCTCACTCCTTTTATCTCTTTATTTTTAACTCTATTAGTTAGAGAGTGTCTAGCAATAACTTAAGTGTAGACATATTTATATTGTTGATTACTATTTTAATCATTAAAACCCTGGAATTGAATATCTTCTAATAAAATTTAATGTAGAACAACTGGGAGACAGCTTAGGTGGTGCAATGAATAGAATATGAACTTGGACTCAAGAAAACTCTTTCTGAGTTTCAATCTAGTTTCAGATACTTACTCACCCTAGGCAAGTCACTTAACCCTATTTGCCTCAGTTTCCTCATCTCTACAATGACTTGGTGAAGGATATGGCAAACCATTCTGAAATATCTGTCAAGAAAATCCCAAATGTGGTCAAGAAGAGTCAAACATGACTGAAATCGACAGTAAAAAGAAAGAATGGCTGAAGAAGACAGTCTAGAGGTTTTGTCTTGTGAAATCCCTGACAATAAAGCAGTTATGGTGACAATGTTTTTCTTAAAAAAAAAAAGGAGTATTTGGGCAGCTAGGTGGCACAGTGGATAGAGCACTGGCCTTGGAGTAAGGAGTACCTGAGGGCAAATCTGGCCTCAGACACTTAATAATTACCTAGCAAGCCACTTTACCCCATTGCCTTGCAAAAACTAAAAAAAAAGGAATATTTACTGAGGCTGAATGCTAAATAAATGTCTACATTACAAAATATTGATGCTTACTGTCATATTATTTAAATGGGTAATTAGATCAGAAAAATATTTAAAAAATTTAAATGATATCTTTTATAATAGAAGATAAGGTAATATTAAAGAGAACAGTAAAATAGGAATGTGAAGAACAATAAATACTATGATTATTACATATTACTCTCATAGGCAATTTTATTTTCCTCTTTGTATAAAATGAGGATAGTGGTAAGGCACAATGTCTAGACATAGCTGGCTAGAGGTGCATGAATTTTGTAACACCATCATTAATACTGGAAGACTTGGTGGAGCTGGGAAACTTAAGGAAATGGAAAGATTGTGGCAACTGATATGACATTTGGTCCAAATCTACTTATCTTCAGGTAATTATGCTGCTTAAACTAGAGGAAGAAGTCCTGATAGGCCTCTTTGATTGAGAAAGTTTTCCTGTTCTCTGATATGAACTTGACTCCCTGGGGGGTATGATGGGGAACACATTTTATCAGAATTCATATTCCTGTTCACTTGTCATCTTATCCATTTGGAAGTGATCAATTCTATTAGAGAAAATCCTTTGTAAAGACCATTTAAAGACAGCCCCACCATTATTTCTGATATAATAATTCTTTTTATACTTTGCCTCAATAGCAACTAAAAATTTGTGGACAGCACAAGTAACAATCATAATATGTCCTCATTTATAATGGAAGGAAAGGAAGGGAGAGGGTGAGGGTAAGAGAATAAACATAGACTCTAAATTTAAGTAAATAGTAGAGAGTGTATGTGGGAGGAACTGTTTGAAAATACTAGTGTAAAGAGACTTGGCACAAGGAAAACTTTTCATAGACCTATTGCTGATTCAAAATTTAAATGTTCATGAATTTAATGGAAGGGAGCATTAGTTTGACAATTATAGATTTGAAAATGAATATGTTAAATGCTCAACAAAGTAGTAAAAAAATCAGAAACTATCAATTTATTGCATATAAAAAACACAAAATACATGTATAAAATTAAATGAGTGAAAAACTCAAATTTATTATCTTTAATGAGATTGAAAAAATCAGCTTTTATACAATCTATGATTACAGATGGCAATAGTAAATGCATTAGAAAAAACATATAATGTTAAAAGGAGAAAGAAAACTATAGTGTTTAAAAAGAAAAATGGATTAGTAATATCTGTGTATACGCACACATTTAAACACACACACACACATGTGCACACACACACACACACACAGCTTGTAAGTGATCCTCAAATGACTGTGTGAGTTCTTTTCAATATTTAAGTAAAACTATTTCACAAAAGAATAAATGCACAAAACTAATTATTAAAATTTATAGTCAGAACATGAGAAGGTGGGTAAAATCAACAAATATATATTTCACTTTGCAAAATAATACTGGCTAGTTTAATTGCCTAAAGTTGCTACTCACCCACCAAGTCTCAGTTCATCTAGACAAATTAACTGACAAGGTAATATTGAAATTTGTGCATTGTGCAACTTTCTTTACCTTTTCCCTTCATAGCAGTAATTCTAGTTGTACTCATATCCTGAATGGCAGGTAGAGAACACTGTATCTTGTGATAAAAAGAAAAGAAAACTGTAGAATGTCAGGAGACTAGAAGGGTAAGCTCATCCAGAAGGGATGGAGCTCTGGTATCCAAGATAAAGGGAGAGGAACAGACTCAACTGTGTTCTACTTATTTCAGAGCCATCATACAGCAGACTCCAAGATGAATCCCCATCTCTCCCAATTCAAAGAAGCTGAAACTGCCCAGACCAATAGGTCTAAAAACAAGAAAACTTGCCATAGAAGCAGAAGGAGCAGGATAAATCAGGCCAGTAAACTGACATATCTTAGCAAGAGTAGAATAAAAGTATTATATGTATATATATATATATATATATATATATATATATGTATATATATGTGTGTGTGTGTGTGTATACACATATATACGTACATATATATATATATATATATATATATATTGAAATTGTCTGGGTCTAAACAAGAATTAGACTCATATAGGAAAAGAGAAAAATTAGTAAGAAATATAGAGGGGGTAGGTAGGTGGTGCAGTGGATTAAGTACTGGGTCTAGAGTCAGGAGAACCTGAGTTCAAATCTCTTCTCAGACACTTAATACTTACTTTAACAGTGTGACCTTGGGCAAATCACTTAATCCCCATCACCTTGCGAACATTAAAAAAAAGAATTAAAGAAAAAATTACAACCTTAACAGTATATGTAATTCTACAAAGGAAAATAAGCACAAAATAACCAATGGGGAAAAAATCATGATAGTAAGTTCTTCCAAGTTCCCAGAAATAATAAAGTAACAGCAAAACAAAACAAAATAAAAGCCTTCTAGAATGAATTAAAAGAGAAATGAGTATTCAGTTAAATTAGTATAGAACACAAAACAATCAATGGAGAAATTGATATAATAAACAAATACATAGATTATTTAGTATAAACATTGAAGGACTTTTCCAAAATTGACACAGATGCTGAAAAAAAGATAATGAAAGTTTTAGAATAAAACTACATAATAGTAAGAATAATTTGGAAGAACAGAAGAAAAGAAAATAATTTAGGAAAACTACATGAATTCAGTGAAAGTCAAGGCAATTTACTTTGGAAATAGAATAAAGCAAGATAATTTGAAGATCATATGTCTACTAGAAAAAGGTGATTTATAAAAGTCTGAAAATATATGAAATAATTCAAGAAAATTATCCATAAGTTTTTAAATCAACAATTTCTTGATTATTTAGATATTTAAAAAAAAGCAATATAAAACATTTGGAGTATTGTGTTTAAATTTAAGTATTTCATTGCTAAAAATAAAATAAATGAAAGAAAAGATTTTTTCCCTATCAATGAAATTCAGTATAAATAGACTAGGGCAAATCTCTTTCTATAAGAAATAAGAAAAGATGGATAGATGGAATTATAATGTTCCCAAAGTAAATGAGATAAAAATATACCTTCTTCCCTGAAACTGTGCAGCTTTCCAGTCACACAAAGTCCAGTCAAAAGGAGAAAAAGATGTACTTTTTAAACAAAAGCAATTGTTTGTCTAATTACATCAAAAAAATAGATGTAAATGGTTCAAGTGACTTCAAACTCCATTAAGCAAGCTAAATACAAGAAAACTAAGGAAGCAAAGAGATTGAATCAATTCCTTCATGTTCCTAGGACAAGGAAATGCTAGTTTTAAAGGAGCAAAACGATTGAAGGCTAACATGGAAGATTTAAGGGAAGCTAAGGAATCATGAAGAAGTAAAGGAAGAATAATTGAATTAATATTTCACTAATTAAAACCAAATTTCCTTCTTCAGTGAATTGATATTTTAGCATAGAATAATAGTGAAGATATCATTCAAGCGAGGAGAGGCGATTCAAACTATGGAAGAGAGTGGGGGAACGTGTTCTCAAATACGGTGTGAGACAACTAAATTTTTCAGTTCTTTGAAAGGTTCTGACCAAATAGGGTAGAGATATTGAAAGAGAGAATGGAATGTGAGGGGAAAATGTTGAAAGGAAGAGTAACAGGAAGATCTCCAAACATGTTCCTAGATTTGGTGAGCAGATGCAACAAGAAAGTCAGGACAAATTTTCTTTTTGCAAAATTGTCACTTGAAGAGATGCACTGAAATCAAATCATGCTCCTCTGAACTATAACCCACTTCAGAAGAAAAAGAATCAGTTTTCTGGGAGTAGCTAATAGTGGAGAATCAGGCAGAAGGATGCAAAAGTCAGGACCTTAGCAATTTTCCTATATCTAGTGGTTTGGTGAAGGTTGACTGATGATGGAAAAGACAAATTGTAGAACTCTTGACTTAGTAGAAAGAATTATTCTCTCTACACTATATGGCCTACTTGATGAAATGGTATTTTTAGGAATGAAGCCCTTTCAAAAAGAACTCGTTATCAAAGAAAATCAAGGAAATCAAGAAAAAAATATGTGTAATAGAGGCTTTCTCAGAATATGCAGATGTACAGATAGAGGACTTGGATAAAACAGAGCAAGGCTTTTGTCTTTAAGAGGCCCTTAGTTGAGGGAAAAACATGGAGAGAACAGATGCATATATAAGAATGGGACCTTGGAAGTTAGAAAATATTAAACTGGAAAAAACTATACAGCAAACTAACAATTCTTTGAAAGGATATGATAATTGAATGTTATTCACTTTAAAAGGTTTGATGAGATTTAGAAAAACAGGGAAAATCTTAAACTAAACTTTTATCAAGTTAGAAGTATGGAAGTTTAAAAATAGGGTTTACATCTATGTATATATGTATGTGTGTTATATATGTGTGTTATCTAGAGATCTGTTGTTTACATTTAATTATATACAAAATTTTAAATTACAAATTTTATTTGTATTTTTAATTTTTATTTATATTAAATTAAAATATATTTAAATACAAAAAATTAATGTGCCAACAAAATAATTCATCATTCATCTCCAGAAAATCTTTATACTTCAAACTACAAGTCATATAAAATTAAATTTAACAATTCCAATCAGAAACAATAAATTCTGCAAGTGAAAAAGTGAAATGTCTTTACATACAAATGAAAATAAAATTTAACCATACAGGAATATTTTGATCTCACCAGAAGCAAACAAACAAACAAAAAGATGTTTTGAAGAGCAAAGGCAAACAGGATGAAATTTGGAATTACCCTACAAAACTAATCCTAATCATCAATGAAATAAAGATGCCTGTTTCATATATAAATTATATTTGAAGCATTTCTACATCTATGGTGATAAAAGCATTTTTTGTTTATAGAGGGATCATTAAAAGATTTATTTCTATTTATTTTCAGGTTGTTTTTTATTTACAATTTCCCCCTATTCTTACTTCCCTTCCCCTACCCCCCACACAGAAGGTAATTTGCCAGTCTTTACATTTTTTTGATGGTATACATTGATCCAAATTGAATGTGATGGAAAAAAAGATTTATTTCTAAAAGTATATAAGGAGACAAAGGTAAAAGCAGAAATTAAATAGTAGAGATAAAGGAATGTCTAAAATATGTCAAAGCACCATGCTTACATGTGAACCAAAACCCGGAAAACTAAATGACAGAGTATCCGGGTTTGGGTTTTATGAAAGGTACACTAGACAGAAAAGGGACAGATTGAAAAATTGTGAGAAGAAAAAGGAAAATATTGATTTAGTACTGGCTGCAGATCCCACCTCAGAGCACTCCTTTGGGAGAAGAGACACATTCTCTAATGGAAGATGAGAACTTTACTAATTGGTACTTATAATGATTACTAACTGAAAGAATGTTGTATCTCCATGGAAATCATTCCACCTTTTAAGAAAGAGATTCAGAACTTCTAGGGATAATCAATTCCTGGAAGGTTCAGAGGGCAGGGCCTCTGAGCAGATTTCATGGCACATTAATTAAAAAAAACCAACTGGGACACAGGAAGTTTTTTTTTTCACCATGGACACTTCCATATCCCTCAGGAAATGGCACTTTGAAGAGTTGCTCACAATAAAAATAAATAAATGAATGAATGAATGAATGAATGAATGAATGAAATAAAAAAGAGGAAGGAGTAAAATCTACAAGGTAATAACAGATATTGGTGGGAACTTGAATTAGGTAAAGCTTTGCTTTTATGAGGAAGACAGAGATTAAAGTAGCAATAAACAAGTATAAGAGCCACAAGTCAAAGAATAGAAGTTTATCGTAGACAAATAAATTAATAAAGAAGACATGTGAAAGAAGGACTGATTTGGATAAAAAAAGAATAAAAGAAACCAAAGATTTTTAAAGTTAAGGTAAGGAGAATTTTGATTATATTTTTTATATGAGAAGACTTAGATAAGTAGAAAAGTGAAAAATTTTTTAAAAATAATGAGATAAGTACTAGGGAAAGAGAGACAAATAAGAAAGGGGATTACTTGAGAACACATAGCAACAAAATATAAAAGAAAATTAATGAACTGAATAGGTATATAAACTATGAAATACCAACAAAAAAACTGAAACAAGCAAAAACCAGAACTGGAGACAAGAAAGGTTAGAAATTAAAAAAAAAAAACAACAAAATAAAAACTGATCCTTTGAAAAGATTATCAAATTGATACAAATTTAATCACCCTGATTTTTTAAAAAAACCACAATGATTAAATTAATGAAACAGAAATCTAATATGGGAAAATTACAACAAAGTCAATTCAAATCTATAGAATGATTGGAAGACACTTTACAGACTATTGTGCTAACAGAAATGAGCTCATAATAGAAATAGGAATACCTTATCTGTTTTATATTATATATATATATATATATATATATCTGTATGTATAACCATATTTATATCTATATCAATATCTCTCTAAATATCTCTCTTATCCATCTATCTATATCTATCTATCTATATCTATCTATATCTATCTATCTATCTATCTATCTACCTATCTATTTCACCCAAAGTTACAGAAAATCAAATAACTCTCATAAGCAAATGTCAGAAAAGGAAACAAAGCCAAACACAAATATCCAAAGTTGGGATGGGGATGGCAAATCCCTGGGTCCTGTTCAATATGGAAGAGAATTCTATCAAACTTAAAAACAAATACCAGAAATTGCAGGACAGAATGGATTGTGTTCCAAAGAACAAAGAAGTAAAAGTTTAATCTCTAAATATACTCAAGGAGACAGGGATTAAAACGTAAATCAAATAGAACCAAAGATGGACAAATGGGTCTGAAATATCAGGGACCAAATCTCAAGACATTTAAAAAATGAGTGAATACATATAAGAATAAAGTTGGTATTCATAATAATTACAATAATAAAAGCTAGCATTTATGTGACATTTTAGGATTTGCAAATGTTGAAAGATATGGACATATACACAAACACAGATATTAATTCACCACTCAAAGCAGTCTTGTGTGGTACATTCTATTATTATCCTCACTTATAAATTAAAAAAACCTGAGACACAGGTTAAAGAACTTTTCCCAAGTCACATAACTAGTAAATAATTATAAAGCAAGGAGGGGAATGGGAGGAACAAAATAGAGTGCAAAATGTTATGTAGTCTATTTAAGTCAATGTCAAAATATGAAGTGAAAATGACACTTGTATTGCCTCAAGGGAGTCTACAGGATAATGGGTAAAGAGGAAAATGGAGGGACTAAAATAGGGTAAGAAAAAGGAAAACCTTGTTTCTTTGTTGGTGATATGGTGCCATTGATGAGTGTTTCTATGGGCAAAAAAGAGATGGAAACCATATAATGGGTATAATCTGTATAGATTTGATTCTTAGAATGACCCCTCATCTTTTCTGAGGAGTAGAGGAATCATTACTCCTAGGCATAATTGAAACCCTGAAAAGTGGTAAGACATGGACCTTGGAAGGACATTTCAAGACAGATGGGGAAAAATTAACTGTAAAATGAGGGAAAAAGAAAAATTCCTACATTAAGACAATATTTTATATTATAACACATAGGAATTTATATTTCTAAAATTGATGCATCCCCACCTCACAAACACACAAAAAAAGATGAGGAATAAAGAAAGCAATATTTCCAAGTAACCAGAAACTTTAGGAAAACTCAAAAGCAGTATCTCAAAAATTTTAATTTCTTGGGAAATATAGGGAATAAACAAAGATTAAATAAGTATGAAGATCATGAGTTAAAAAATTAAAACCTAGAAAGGGAAAAGTAAATATTGAAATGAATGAAAGAAATAAACTCTTCTATACAAAAAAAATTCAGAAATTGGGAAACAATTTTTACAGCTAGTGTTTCTGATAAAAGATTCATTTCATATATATATATATATATATAGATAGATAGATACATAGATAGATAGAGAGAAACTGAGTCAAATTTATAAGAATACAAGTAATTCCCCAATTGATAAATGGTCGAAAGTTATGATCAGACAGCTTTCAGAGAAAGAAATTATCTGTAGGTATATGAAAAAATGCTCCAAATAATTACTGATTAGAGAAATGTAAATTAAAACAACTCTGATGTACCAACTGCCTCATATCTATCAGAGTGACCAATATGACAAAAAGGGAAAGTGATTGAAGTTGCAGGGATGTGGGAAAACTGGGACATTTATTATTGGTGGAGGTGTGAACTGATCCAACCTTCTGAAGAGCAATTTGAAACTATGCCCTAAGGGCAATAAAACTGGATACTCCTTGATTCTGCAATACTACCACTAGATCCATGTTCCAAAGAGATCATAAAGAAAAGTAAAAAGCCAACATGTGTAAAAATATTTATGATAATTCTTTTTGTAATAGCAAAGAAGTCGAAATTGAGGGGTTGCCCATCAACTGGGGAACAGCTGAATAAGCTGTGTTATATGAAATGTGATTGAGTACTATTGTTCTGTAAGATATCATGACTTCAGAAAAACCTGGAAAGACTTGCATGAACTGGTGCTGAATGAAGTGAGAAGAACCAGAAGACCTTTCTATACATTTATAGAAACACTGTGAGATTATCAACTATGATGGATTTGCTCATCTCAGCAGTACAATAATCAAAGACAATTACAAAGGACTTGTGAGGGAAAATACAATCCATATCCAGAAATGGAACTATAGAGTCTGAATACAAACCAAAGTTAAAAATTTTCAATTTTTTAAAAATTGATTTATGTACTATGGTTTTCCCCCTCTCATGTTTTTTCCCTGTTTTGATTTGATTCTTCTTTCACAACATGGTTAATATCATAGTTATATAAGATATCTTTCTATCAGAGGTAGGGGGAAGAAAAGGAGGGAAGGAGAAAAATATGAAACTCAAAAGATTCTTGAAACCACCCCCCTCAAAAAAGCAAGCGAGATGATGGATTCAGTATAAATTGAGGCATAAATTTTGTATGTGGACAATATAAGAATTTATTTTGCTTGACTGTACATGTTTGTAGCAAGTTTTAGTTTTCTTCCTTTATCTTTTTAAAAATTTATTTATACATTTTCATTGATATGTACATGCATATTTCCAAGTTACAAAATTTCCTCCACTCTCCCTTCCCACCCCACCCCCCACCCTGTGCAGGGCCCAGTCAGGTTAGCATTTTATATACATATTTTGTTAAACATGTTTACAAATTAGTAATTTTTGGTTTGAGGAATTATTATTAAGTGAAAGAGATACAGAAGAGATAATTTTAATAAAGTGTTCATCAGATTTGGAGGGGTTGTTTTTTTCTGTGTGTTTTGTTTTGTTTTTTCTTCCTCTGTTTTTTCTTCTTTTCTCAAAGGGAAAAGCAAAGGGTAAGAGAGACAAAATGTAGACCTGAACACAAAATTAAATTAAAATAAAAAAATTAAATAAACAGTTTGTTATATCTTTTTTCTCATATTATCAGCATTTCCACATAGATCCCTTCCTTTTTCATTCATGATTCATTATCTTTAACAGAATTTTTTTTTAAAAGAAAAAGAGAAAATATAACATTTAAAGAATCTGGTTTTATGTGCAATGCTGTGTACCTGAAAATTCCTATATCAGCATAAAAGGTTATCTTCTGATATCCTTCTTTAGGACCAACCAAGCTGGAACTATATTATTTCAAAATATTTAGTTGCGATTGTTTTCTGGTAGTCCTTTCCATTTGTATTTTTTTAGTGATTGTATTTCATGTTTCTTATCTCTTCATATTTTCCTCTCAATATATTATTTCAAAATATTTAGTTGCAATTGTTTTCTGGTAGTCCTTTCCATTTGCATTTTTTTAGTGATTTTATTTCATGTTTCTTATCTCTTCATATTTTCCTTTCAATCAATTATACATTTACCTATGCTTCTTTATATTCAAAATCTTTAATGTTTCCATTTAAAAAAAGAAATGTTTCATTATATTAATGTCATTAATCAATTGATGAATAACTCTTTTTGTATCCATTCGTTTACTTCCCTCCAAAAAGGTGTTGCAATGATTTTTTTCACACATTTCCTCTTCTCATTGACATATAACTAGTAGAGGAAAGTTTTTTGGGTTTTTTTTAGATTTTTGTAAGGCAAACAGGGTTAAGTGGCTTGCCCAAGGCCACACAGCTAGGTAATTATTAAGTGTCTGAGGCCAGATTTGAACCCAGATACTCCTGACTCCAGGGCCGGTGCTTCATCCACAACTCCACCTAGCCGCCCCATAGAGGAAAGTTTTGATAAAAATGTGGGTACATTTTAGTCTCTCCCTTTGGATAGTTTCAAATTGTTTTCTAGAATAACTGTAAAACAAAACCAAACAAAGCAAAATGATAAAGATGGGTACCTATTTTTCCACAACTTCTCAAACACTCCTTCTGTTTTTTGTGATCTTTGTCAATTTGTTAGGTGTGAAATGGAACAGTAGTGGTATTTCCTTTTAAACAAAAGTTTATTGCCCTTTTTTTTTGTTTTAACTTATATTTCTTACAGTAGTCTCCCTCCCCCCCACCCCTGGCTCTTTCCAGAGAGACATTTTTAATACAGAAGAATATAATTTAAAAGAAAAAAAAAAAGAAAGCTGAGAAAAAAACAGCCAGCCGTCACTTCAAAAATGACTGAAATAAATCCAATGCTCCAAATAAATCAATGTGTTGTCTCTTGCTTTGCTGCCAAAGAGCATATACCATTCTTTTCTACAGAAAAAGGTACTGCTAAAAATTCCATGTTATAAACAGGGACTTTCCTATATATGTAACTTTTTTGAGGTATAATACCTTGTCACTTCATCTTGATGATTTTAAATTGCTTTTCAAAATAGTTTCACTGATTCACATCTCTATCAACAACACACTAATTATGTCTTTATTCTCACAACATAGGTGGCATTGATTATTTCCAAATTTATTTAACATTGTCAATTTTTTAGAGATGAGAGAAAACCTTTTTTTCCTCATTCTTTCATATGACAATTGCTGACAATTCTTTTGATAATTATTAAAAATTTTTGGTGGTTTATCTATTGGGGAACATACATCATGTCAAAATAACTTCACACACACGTATATATATAGATAGATAGATATAGATATAACATAAAGCATGAAGAGTATTTATAATTCACATCTATGTCTAGAAATATATATATAAATATGAGTATATACATATATGTATATATAACAAAATATGTGTGAAACAAATTAAATTTTTATATGCATATGTTTATGTGATAATTGTCTATAAATCCTGAATAACCAACCTTGATGTGAGAAATTTGAAATAAATGATTTTTTTTCCAAAATCCAATACTGTTATATTTTATTCAGGAAATTGTCTTATTCTCAATATCTTTATCTATAATGATCTTGGTCTATCAGTCTACCAAGGGTAGACTGGGTCAATATGAAAGGACATTTTAGTTGTCTTATTTGTAATTTCATATTTCATATTTCTTTCCAAAATTATTGTATGAATTGATAGCACTATCAACAATATAGCCTATATACTAAAATCTATCCATTATCAACCATTTCCACCATCCTTTAAGTAGTGGTTTTTTATTTCCACTTTATTAACTCTTCCTCTAATGTTTAATACCTCTTATTTATGTGTTTGGGTCCTTATTGATTCTCTAAATTTATAAATATATATTTAGTTCATGAATTCTTTCCTTTGTTAATGTATGTCTGTAAGACTATCTTATTGCCACTGTCAATACGACTTTAGCTCCATCCCAGAAATTTTGGTATGTTGTTTCATCATGATACATATCTTTTGCATAATTATTATTTTTTTGATTTGTTATTGGACCCACTCATTATTTGAGATTTCATTGTTAAGTCTCCATTGGGTCTGTATCTTTTGTTTGCACTACTCTTACTAATTACTATATTTATAATGTTATAGTCTGTGAATGATGTGTTTATTATTTCTGTTTTGTTTGAAATATCTCTGTGCCTAACACATGACCAGTATTTATAAAAACTTCATATAATAGTGAAAAATATGAATACCCTGTAGCAGTCTCATTTAAAAGAAGCCATAAATTTTTAGATCTAATTTCTCCAGCAATTGGATCACTTTTCTATTTTCTCTTTTATAATTTTTTTGATGAAATTCTAAAGAAACCAGAAAGGAAAGAAATTAAAATATCTTGTTGCTATTGTATTGCATTCTGTGTCCTCTTGTTGCTACATTATTTTTTTCTTTTGGATCAAATAAACAATATTGATAATGAATGGCATAATGCATTTTTTGTTTATGAATTTTATCTATTATGTATTTTTATGGCTGATAGGTAGTTCAATAATCCTTAAATCATCATTCTATCTGTTTTCTGAGTGAGTTGATTTTGCTAATTAGTACCTTATATTTTCTTATTTTTTAGCCTTTTCCCATTTGCTTTTTGAAAGTATTTAAAGTAGTATATTTTTCCAATTTTTAGCATACTTTACTAAAATTATTTCTCCCTCCCTCTAATTCTCTCCCAAAGATAGCAAGAAATTCAATGTTTACTTATGTACAATCATGTAAAATATATTTCTATATTAGTCATGTTGTAGAAGAAACATGAAAATAAAAAATAAAGTAAAAATTGTTTGATTCAATCTGTGTTCAGACTTCATCTGTTCATTGTATATGAATAACTTTTTCATCTTGAGTCATTTAAAATTGTCTTGGATCATTGCATTGCTGAGAAGAACTAAGTCATTCATAGTTGATCATTGTACACTGTTGCTGTCACTATCCAACATTATCCTGGTTCTGCTAACTTCACTTTACATCAGTTTATGTGTTTCTAATTTTTCTGAAATCTGTCTGCTTTCATTTCTTATAGCACAATAGCATTACCTTGCATTCACATCTATCTACAACTTGTTCAGTCATTTCAGAATTAATGAGAATTCTCTCAATTCCTCATTCTTTGCCACCTCAAAAATGATTCTATAAATATTTTTGCACCTTTCAATTTCATGTCTTTCCCTTTAAAGTTTCTTTGGGATACAAGTAAGTGGGACTGCTAGATCATAATAATATTCTGGCAAAGAGTATGTACATTTTGATTTCTCTCTTTGGACATAGTTCCAAACTGCTTCACAAAATATCGGATCAGTACACAATTCCATCATCAGAGCATTGGTGTCCTATTTTTTTCACATCCTCTCCAACATTTATCATTTTCTGGGTTTTTTTTTGTCATATTAGTCAATATGTTAAGCTGTTTTAATTTGCATGATTTCCATATGGCTAGAGAGAGCATTAGGTTTTTTCACCTTTAAATTATCTGTCCTTCAATGATCAATGTTGGAAGGGATGTAGGAAATCTGGGACAATAATACATTGTTGGTGGATTTGTGAACTCATCCTACCTTTCTGGAGAGTAATATGGCATTACACCCAAAGGGCAACAAAAATGTGCATACCCTTTGATCCAGCAATACTACTACTGGGTCTCTACCCTGAAGAGAATATGAAAAAAATGTAAAAACATCACTTATACAAAAATATTCATAGCAGCCCTGTTTGTGGTGGCAAAGAATTGGAAATTAACAAAATGTCCTTCAACTGGGGTATGGCTTAACAAAATGTGGTATATGTATGTCATGGAACACTATTGTTCTATTAGAAACAGGAAGGATGGGAATTCGGGGAAGCCTGGAGGGATTTGCACAAACTGATGCTGAGTGAGATGAGCAGAACCAGAAAAACATTGAACACCCTAGCAGCAACATGGGGGTGATGATCAACCATGATGGACTTGCTCATTCCATCAGTGCAACAACCAAGGACTATTTTGGACTATTTAGAGAATACCATCCATATCCAGAGAAAGAATTGTGGAGTCTGAACAAAGGCCAAAGGCTATTACCTTCAATTTAGAAAAAAAATTATCTTATTTTATAATTTTGCTATCTCTTATACTATATTTTTCTCCCTTAAGGATATGATTTCTCTCTCATCACATTCAACACAGATCAATGTATACCATGGGAACCATGTAAAGACTAACAGAATGCCTCCTGTGGGGGTGGGGGGAGGGAAGCAAGAATGGGGGAAAATTGTAAAACTCAAAATAAATAAAATCTTTCTAAAAGAAAATAATAAATTATCTGTTCTTTTGATGATTTATCAATTGGGAAATGTTCTGTATTCTCATAAATTTGACTCTATTCTTTATTTATTTGTGAAAAAGACTTTTTATCATAGAAACTTGCTGTAAAAATGTTTCCTAGCTTTCTGGTTTCCTTCTAATCTTTATTGCATTGATTTTGTTTGTGCAAAACCTTTTTAATATAATATAATCATAATTATCCATGTTACATCTCACAATACTCTCTATGTCTTTTTTGGTCCTAAATTCTTCCTTCTTCATAGATCTGAGAGGTGAACTATTTCCTGTTCTCCTATTTCACTTATGCTATTACCTTTCATGTCTAAATCATGTACTCATTTTGACCTTCTCTTAGTATATGATATAGAATGCTGGTCTATATCTAACACATAATTTCTGCCATACTGTTTTCCAATATTCCCAGCAGTTTTTTTTTTCACATAGTGAGCTTTTATCCCAGAAGTTGCAGTTTTTGCATTCATTTGTATTATTTTCCTAATCTAGACCTAATCTAGACTAGATCTAGTACTCTGATTCTCAGCCAGTACTAAATAATTTTGATGATTACTTCTTTATAATTTAGTTAGAGAACTGGTATGATAAGGCCTCTTCTTTTGCATTTTTAATAACTTTATTAATTATTATTTAATATTCTTGACCTTTTGTCCTAACACAAGAATTTTGTTCCTATTTTTTGTAGTTCTGTAGAAAGATTTTTGATAACTTAAATTTATTTTATATTATATTGACTTGTCCTATCCAAGAACAATTGAAATTTTTCCAGTTTCTCAGGATCTGAAATTATTTGTGTGAAAAGTTTTTTTTTAATTATGTTCCTATAGTTCCTGGGTTTGTCTAGGAAGGTAGACTTCTGAGTATTCTATACTATCTATAGCTATTTTATATGGAATTTCTTTTTCTATTTCTCACTGCTGGGTCTTATTTGTAATAAATAGAATTTCTGATGATTTTATATCCTGAAATTTTAATAAAGTTGTTAATTATTTCAAGTAGATTTTTAAGATGTCTCTTTAGGATTATTTTTATACCATCATATTATCAGCAAAAAAATGATAGTTTTGCTTCCTCGTTGTTCATTCCTCATTCTAATCCTTTAACTTTTATTTTTATAGGTATAATTTTTAGTACAATTTTAATAATTATGATGATAATGAGTCCTTTGCTTGAACCCTGATATTAGGATAACTTCTAGCTTCTTGTCTTATAGATAAATCTTATTGATAGTTTTAGATAAGTAGCTCTTATCATTTTAAGAAAAGCTCCATTCATACCTATTCTCATTATGTTTTTTAGGGTCTGTTTAGAGACTTTATTTAAAGATATTTTGGTAAAAGGTCCTGTACAATGTTCTTAACATTTCCTAATGTATCATGGAATCATTAGTTTCTCTTTCATTACTTCTAATTTTCTGGGTGTTGTATTCTTTAATTTAATTTAATTTAACCCCAGTTACATGCTAAATCAAGTTTCAACATTCACTTCCAAAACCTTGGCTTCCAAATTCTCTTCCTTCCTCCCACCTTACTTCTCCTCAAAGAGAAAGCAAGTCATATAGGTTAAAAATAATGACTGCAGGTGTAGTTATGAAAATCATTACCACAATAGACAAAAATAAACACACCCTCTTCAAAGAAAGATAAACCTCATGAAAAAATAATGTGAATAAAAGTATGCTTTTATCTTTATTCAGACAGCATTTATTCTGTCTTTGGAATGAATGGCATTCTTTAACATTAGTCTTTCAGAGATTTCTTGGGTCACAGCATTGCTGAGAAAAGTTAGGTCATTCACAATTGATCATCCTGCATTTATTGCTGTGATATTGTGTATAGGACATTTTCCATTGCATCTGTTCATCATGTATGATTTTTACTGAGTACATCCTATTCATCATTACCATAACAGAGCAGCATTTCATCTCAATCACATATGACCTTTCAGTCATTCCCTAACTGCTGGACACCCCCTCAGGCTCCAGCTCCTCTCCACCAGAAAAAGAGCTGCTATAAATATCATTATACATCTAGGTTCTTTTCTTTCTGTTCTTCATCCTGTCTGAAATATAGACTTAGTAGTAGCCAAGCCAGGCCAAAGGGTAGACATGGTTTTATAACCCTTTTGTCAAAGTTCCAAAATGCTCTACAGAAGTTTTGGATCATTTTACAATTCCTCCAATAGAGCATCAAACTCTCAAAAGTCTCAATTTTCCTATATTCCTTCCAACATTTGTCATTTATCCTTCTGAAGTATTAATCAATCCAATGAGTATAATAATTGTTCCAACCTGCTTTTCTCCTGTAAATAATGAATTAGGATATTTTAAAAATGATTTACATAGATTGCATTGATAATCTTATCTGAAAATTGTTAATATCTCTTGATCATTTATCAGTTGGGAAATGACTCTTATTTTTTATAAATTTAACTCAGTTCTATATATTTGAGAAATAAGGTCTTTATCTAAGAGTTGTTTCAATGTTTTTCCCAGTTTCTATTGCTAGCTGTATTCCCCTCCATCCTATTCCTCCCACCATTATTTATTCTATTCTCTCTCTTCTTTCACCATGTTTCTTCTCAAAAGTGTTTTTGCATATGACTACTCCCTTCCACAATCTTCCCTCCCTTCTATCACCTACATCCCATCCCTTTCCTCTTCTACTTTTCTCTAGGATAAGATAGATTTCTCTATCCAGTTTCTAAATCCAACAATCCACTATATTGTTTCTTCTCTGAGTCAATTCTTCACCTCTTCCACTCCACTGAAAAAACTTTTTCTTGACTCTGTTATGTAAAATTACTTACCCCATTCTACCATTTCCTTCCTCTTTTCCCAGTACATCCCTCTCTTATCCATTAATTCTATAATTTTAATATATTATACCTGTAAATTCAACTACCTCCTGTGCCTTGTCTATATACGCTCCTTCTAACTGCCCTAATAAATGAAAAGGTTCATATGGGTTATCAATATCAGCTTCCCATGCAGGAATATAAATAGTTCAACATCATTAAGTCCCTTATGATTTGTCTTTCCTGTTTAACTTTTTATGCTTCCCTGGGGTCTTATATTTAAAGATCATACTTTCTATTCAGCTCTGGTTGTTCCATCAGGAAAGTTTAAAACTCCCCTATTTCATTGACTATTCATCTATTCCATTCTATTCTACGTCCTCCATTTGATTTTCAAAATCTGTTTTGAACTCTTCCATGACATGAGACCAATATATATATATATATATATATATATATATATATATATATATATATATATATATATATATTTGAAGCTTGGATGCAGGAACTTCTTTTAAAGGTATATTTTATCTTCCATAGCACCAAAGTCTATGGTCAGATTTTTGGTATTTTTGTTGGCCCATTTTCCCAGCCTATGACTTGATTTAAACTCTTTGTTAAGGTGAAGCTCTGCTTCCAGGGTGGAGGATGCACTGCCCCAGCATTTGAACGCTTTTGCTGCTGTTTTCAAAGATAAATTTTAGGGACCTGCAAGTTTTCAATTCTTCCAAGGTCTTATGAGAGATTATGACTACTCTCCTGCCCTGTGCTCTGTTTTTTTAATTATATAAATGTTTTATTTCTTTTCCAATTATAGACAATAGTAGTTTCTACCTATCATTTTTGGTAAGGTTTTGAATTTTACACATTTTCCCCCTCCCTCCTTTCCCTCTACCTTCCCCCACACAGAAGGCAGTCTGATAATTTTTATCTTGTTTCCATGTTACACACTGATCAAAACTGAATGTGTTGAGAGAAAAATCTTATCCTTGAGGCAAAAATAAAATATTAGAGATAGTAAAATTATGTAGTACATGAGACAACTTTTTTTTTTTAAATTGAAGTTTATAAAAGTCTTTGTTTAAGCTCCACAGTTCTTTCTTGGATACAGATGGTATTCTCCCATCACAGATTCTCTAAAATTGTCCTTGATTATTGCATTGATGGAATGAATAGGTCCATTATGGTTGATCATCACTCCCATGTTGCTGTTATGGTGTACAATGTTCTTCTGATTGTGCTCATCACACTCTGCATCAGTTCATGCAAGTCTTTCCAGGCTTCTCTATTCCTATCCTTCCTTGTTTCAAATAGAACAATAGACTTCCATAATGTACATATATCACATATATCACAAATTGTTCCCATTCCCCAATTGATGGACATTCACTTGATTTCCAAATCTTTGCTACCACAAACAGGATATGAATATTTTTGTACAAGTGATCTGTGATCTGGTTTGTGAATGAAAACAAGACTCCCCTCTACCCTGGAACTGTAAGGAGATCCTGCTCTATTGTTTCAGCTTCTCTTCCTGGGACTAGGGCTGAGTATGAGCAAAGCAACTGAGTTTTGCCTCAGGGATAACAGGAGACCCCTGTACTCTTCTTCTTACCCCTTTATCATCTGTGGACTGAGAGCTCCAGAAGCAGCTGCTTCTACTGATTCAGTGACTCCTGAGGCTTGTTCCTGGTCTGCTGGGCTCGGGTCTGCACTGCAGAGGTCTGTGCTGGATGGTGCTCTACTCTTACCCTGGTGTGGCTGATCTTCCAAGATGTCCTTGATCTCTGGTCTGAGAGGTCTAGAATCTGTCTCTGCTGATAGGACCCAGCAGTGGTATGTTCCTGGATGACTGAAGCTAGTTTGCTTTGGTGTGACCCTGCTCTGTACTACATTCTCCTCTCACCTCAAAGCAACAGACACTTCCTACAGATCTTCTAAGTTGTCTTGATCTGGAAAATTATTTTTTCTCAGTTTTTTGTGGGTTCTACTACTGTAGAGCTCATTTAGAACCATTATTTAAAGGTATTTGGAGTGCTTTGAGGGAGAACTTGATGATTCCCTGTTTGTACTCCATCATCTTGGCTCCGTTTTCCTAATTTTCCTTTAATTATTGAGCATGGGACATGCTCAATAATTTTGGTCAGTCTCATCTTCACTTTCCACAGACTTTTTCTCTCTCTCTCTCTCTTTATTGATCTAGCCTGGAGAAGTGCAATGGTTTCCCCCTTTCCATTTCCAGAACAAGATTTCTTCTGATAAATTTGCTGGATCTTTTTAAAGGAGGTGTTATGGAAACACAAGGTTATTTCTTCCTGCTACTTCACTTCACTTCACAATAATGATTCTGCATAGGATATGTTGTAAAAGAAAAATTATCATTGTAAACATTTACATGTAATTGAAATATAATAATATTTCCTAGAGATAGTTATATATCAATATCAATCAAAATATAAGAATGAGGAGGAATATTTTATCCACAGTTAACTTGACCCACAAATAAGCAAAATTCTAATATTTGATAAGCTAATTTTATGTTTTATTGTACTATCAATAAAAACTCAATAGAGTATTTCATAAAATTGGAAAAAATCATCAAATGCATAGGAATACAGACAACAGTATCAATAAACATGCAAAAGGAAATTAGATTACAAGGTGCACTGCACAGCAGTGATTATTTTAAAAAATAAAACTTTTCTGTGGTAGACAAAAAGAAAACTGAGCTACAATAGACTGATGGAAATAGAACAGAAAAGCCAAAAATAGAAGTCAATGTAATATACAAGATTACAAGATTAGTGTTTTCTATGGCTATGTTTAAAAAAAATTAGAGAATGGGAATCTCTCTCTGTCTTTCTTTCTGTTTCATGCAGTTGCATTGTTTTGTGTGTGTGTGTGTGTGTGTGTGTGTGTGTGTGTGTGTGTGTATGTTGAAGAAATGAACTACTATTGGACAAAAAAGAAAGGGAGATTTAAATCCATTTTTCATTCCACAATATTTCTAATGAATAAATAATTTAAAGGATTATAAAATTGAAACTCATAGAAAGATAAATCTTTCTCAACTATGAATAGAAGGTATTTTTTCCTCAATTGAATAGAAAAAATATTAGTGACAAATACAACAAATATGGTTATTAAGGGATACAATTTATGAAACAAAAAAATAGTTGGAAATTTTTTTAAAGTAGATGTACTAAGAAAATATTGGACACATGGAATATATAAGGAGCTAATATATGCCTAAAATGTAGCAATATCAGTCTAGCAATGGGCAAAGTGCACTGAGACCACTTAAAGGAAGAAACACAAACATATATAATCATATAACAATACTCAAATTATAACTATATAACAATATTCAAATTATCCTGAGCATACAAATTATAGAATTATAAATCATAGAATTAAGATATCATCAAATGCCTACTAGAAAGGCAAAAATAGAGAGCATTAAAAAGAAAAAATGATAAAATCCTGTGTTTGAACTGTTTGAAAGTACGGATCCTAGCATTTCCTTGATCCAATTGTTTACTGAGTCAAAAGATTTTTTTCACTGTGAACAATATGACAATAAGCAAAAACTATTGAGCAAACTGAATATATTTTTACTTTGCTACCCTAAATCTGTTACATTTACCTATCAGTTCATTTAATGTCCATGAGAAAATGAACTCAAGTTTGGAGAGCACGTTAATCAAAAGGATCATTTACAGTTCCTAGTTTCTGGAAATATTTTTTCTCTCCCTTTTGGGATCCTCATAAAGTTTTATTTAGGTATGGTTTGAATTTTACTATGTTCTTTACTTAGATCTAAAGCTACCTTTTTGGGCATGCCTAGTTTAAGCTCAATAATTCCTGCTGGTTTCTTTAACCAAGTGTCTTTAAATCAATATTAGGAACACAGAACCATAACAAGAGATTAAAAGGTGCATTACAAGTAATTTTAAAGCAAAGCAAGTTGGATAATGGATTTTGATTCAATCCCAGTCACTGATATTTTGAAGAATAGATCACACTGAACTTTTTGGTAGTCTTGGGTTTTGTCTATATATTATTATGTATGGTAACTATGATGACTTTGGCTAATATAAAGGAGCAATTTCTGTTATAAGGGAGAGATTTCTGTCTTTATAGCTTAGGAGACGGGGCTGGTGATTCTAAAGAGACAAAACCTAGAAGGTGATGGCAGAAACTATAGCAATCATGGGATCTAGTGGAGACACCCAGTAATACAAATATCTATGCTCTGTGACTCACCTAGAGAAAAGGTCAAATTCCAGAACAAATAATACACTTAGAACAAGGACAATTTCATTAGAAGAGATAACAAGATGAAGGGAAGAAATACCAAATAAAGCAGAAAGAATTTAGACCAGTAGGATAATACCATGATATAAATAAATAATCAGGCTCAACCATATAATAACACATGGAACCTGGCTATTCATTTCTACTTTGCATATCTCTTTATAAATATGACTGGTTCCAGAGATTCCTAAAATTTTTGCCTTCTCCAAATATTTTCTGGGCAATTTCAGTCTTTTTAAATTTGTCTTTCTCCATCAATTGTGTAGTAATCAATTGGAAAGGGTATCCTAAGTCTTAAATCAAGGCAGATAGAATTTATCTCATATTATTTTCCATATTTTTAGTTTAAGGGTATTTGCTTGAATAAATATTGCCTGACTGAGAGTCAGTAAAGACTAAATACTTCAAGAGCAAAGTGGCAATAATAATGCTTCAGTGGGGACTCATGGTCAACATATTGAACAGGTGTTGAATCACAGAAACCACAAGAAATACAGTAGCTTTTCTTGTGTTTCATAAGTAAAAGAAGTTGGCTCATGAGATTTGTTTTGTAAGTATTGAACTCATGATGTAGCAAAGCTTGAGAATAAGAAAACATTCTGTTCCAAGAGAGCAATTGAGTTGAGAAATAGGATACATACAATAAAAAAATAGACCAAAACTATGTAGTAGTAGACTTCAGGAGAAGGAGAGATGATTAGATCCGAATTTCCTATTATTACAAATTTTTCTTTTTTCCTATATTCTTGGTATTTTGGCATCTATATGAAATCTTTTTTGTCCACTATCAAATAAACTGATATAAACTTAGAAAAAATTTCTTCTCCACTACTGACAACATTCTGTTTTGAATTTCCCTATTTTGTTTTTTTTTTTTGCTTTTTTCTGTTAGAGAAACGTTCCCAAAGCATTTAATATGTAAGGGATATCCCCTTTTGATGTGGCAAATAAACATATTTTTCTTGGCTTAAGGGTATTTTTAAAAAATTCTTTTCTGGGAAAATGAATTTTGGCTTTAGAAGTGGCTTTAGGAATGGGCATTTCCTAAATTACTCTTTTGAGCAAAAAGTTCAAGTTTTAAAATTTATATCCTAAAAATATTGTGAAGAAAAAATTCATATTAGTATTTTGTGTCTGATTTCCATTCTTGGTACAGTAGCTGGAAAACTTATTTTTCTAATTGTTTTTGAAAATTTCTATTTATAAAAGATATTTATCTACTTTCTTTCTCTAATACCTTTATTCTTATCATTATGATTTTCAATATTTTATCAGATACCTTCATGTGCAAGGTATTATTAGCAGAAAATTGTAACATTAAGGCCCAAAATATGACTCTTCTTTGAGCTAGTATTTTTTGAACAGAACTGAAGATAACACATTGAACTATGGCAAGACTCAATGAAGGTAACATTTTGTGCTGTGAAGAATCCTTTTTTTTTGGTTAAGAGGAGGTGCTAATTTTTTTTAAAGAAATATTTTATTTATTTTGAGTTTTATAATTTTACCCCTATTTTTGATTCTCTTCCCCCACCCCTCACAGAAGGTAGTCTATTAGTCTTTACATTTTTTCCATTGATATAAGTTGAATGTGATGAGAGAGAAATCATATCCTTAAGGAAGAAAAATAAAAAAATAAGAGATATCAAAATTACACAATAAGGTAACTTTTTGTCTCTAAATTAAAGGTAATGGTGCTTAGTAGGTTTGTTTTTGATATAATTAATTATGCTAACAGTTTTCCTAATATTGAACCAACCCTGCATTTCTGGGATAAATCTTACTTGGTCATAATGTTTTATCCTAGTGATAACTTATTGGAAGCGTTTTGCTAAGATTTTATTTAAGATTTTGCATCTATATTCATCAGGGAGATAGGTCTATAATTTTATTTCTCTGTTTTAAGTCTTCCTGGTTTAAGCATCAACACAATATTAGTGTCATAGAAAGAGTTAGGCAGAGTTCCGTCTTGACCTATTATTCCAAAAAGATAGAATTGGAACCAATTGTTCCTTAAATGTTTGGTAGAATTGATTTGTGAATTCATCAGGCCCTGTTGATTCTTTCTTAGGGAGATCAATGATGGCTTGCTGAATTTCTTTTTTCTGAGACCGGGATATTTAGGTTTTTAATTTCCTCTTCATTTAATCTGGGCTACTTATATTTTTGTAAAAATTCATCCATTTCACTTAGATTGTCAAATTTATTGACATAGAGTTAGGTAAAATAATTCTGAATTATTAGTTTAATTTCCTCCTCATTGGTGGTGAGTTCACCGTTTTCATTTGTGATACTAGCAATTTGGTTTTCTTTCTTTTTTTTTTCAAGGCAAATGGGGTTAAGTGGCTTGCCCAAGGCCACACAGCTAGGTAATTATTAAGTGTCTGAGACCAGATTTGAACCCAGGTACTCCTGACTCCAAGGCTGGTGCTTTATCCACTATGCCACCTAGCCATCCTCTTCTTTCTTTTTTAATCAAATTGGCCAGAGATCTATAAATTTTATTGGTTTTTTTTTTCATAAAACCAGATCTTAGTTTTATTCATTAGTTCAATAGGTTTTGTGTTTTTGACTTTATTAATTTCTCCTTTATGTTATAGAATTTCTAATTTGGTATTTGATTGGGATTTTTAATTTGTTCTTTCTCTAATTTTTTTTTATGATTTTTCAAGGCAAATGGGGTTAAGTGGCTTTCCCTAGGCTACACAGTTAGGTAATTATTAAGTGTCTGAGACTGGATCTGTACCCATGTACTCCTGACTCCAGAGCCAGTGCTTTATCCACTGCACCACCTAGCCATCCCTCTCTAATTTTTTTAGTTGCATACTTAGTTCATTGATTTTTCTTTCTCTAATTTATTCATGTAAGCATTTAAAGATATAATATATCCCCTAAAAGTCACCTTGAATGTATCCCATAGGTTTTAGTATGTTGTTTCATTATTATCATTATCTAGGATGAAATAATTAATTCTTTCTATAATTTGTTACTTGATCCATTAATTCTTTAAAATGAGGTTACTTAGTTTCCACTTAGTTCTTGGTCTGTATCTCCCTGACCCAATATTGCATATGATTTTTATTGCATTATGATCTGAGAAATATGTGTTTATTATTTCTGCCTTTCTGCAATTGATCATTAGGTTTTTATGCCCTAGTACATAGTCAATTTTTGTATAAGTGCCATGTACTGCAGGAAAAAAGTATATTCCTTTCTATCCCCATTCAATTTCCTCCATAAGTCTATCATATCTAGGTTTTTTAACAATCTATTTACCTGCTTAACTTCCTGCTTGTTTATTTTTTGATTGGATTTATGTAAATCTGAGAGTGGGAGATTGAGGTCTCCCACTAGTAGAGTTTTGTTTTCTGTCTTCCTGTAGCTCTCCTCTAAGAATTTGGATGCTATACCATTGGGTGTAGACATATTTACTTTTCAAATTACACTATTGTCTATGATACCTTTTAGGAGGATATAGTTTCCTTCCCTTTCTCATTTAACACTATCTATTTTGGCAGTTGCTTTGTCTGAGATAAGGATTGCTACCCCTGCTTTTTCCACTTCAGCTGAAGCAAAATATATTTTGCTCCAACCTTTTACCTTTACTCTATATGTATCTCTCTGCTTCAAATGAGTTTCTTATAAGCAGCATATTGTAGGATTCTGGTTTTTAATCCACTCTGCTATTTGCTTAGATTTTATGGGAGAGTTTATCCCATTCACATTCAAAGTTATAATTGCTAATATTTTACTGCTCTCCATTATATCTTTCCTGTTTGTATTCCCCTCCTTTTCCCCTTTATCCATATTCACTATTATTTTGTTTCTGTGTACTGCCACCTTCAGTGTGTTTGCCCTCCTATATCAAGCCCCCTCCCCTTTTTCTCCCCTTTCCCTTTTCCCCTTCTTCTTTCCCTTCCTTCTGTTAGTTTCCTTCTTTCTCCCCCCTCCCCATCCCTACCTTCCTTTCCCCCTTTTTAATACTTGAAAGGTAAGATAAGTTTCTTAACTTAACTGAGTGTGTGTAAGTTAACTTTAAGTCATGTCTGATAAGATGAAAATTCAAGTTGTTTTCACCTTCTCCCTTCTTCCCCTCTATTACAATAGGTCTTTTGTACCTCTTAATGTAAGGATATTTACCCCATTCAGTCTCCTCCATCCTCCCATCTCCTTACTGTCCCCCTTTTTAAGGAGGTATTGTTTTTTAAATCATACTGAGTCACAGAAAAGTCATGAGTGTCTATCCCTTCTGGCTAAGTATATTCTATCTAATAGATTTATAATTTATAATTCTCAAGAGTTAGGGGAATCTTTTTCTCAAGTGGGGATATTGCCAGTTTCATCTTATTGGATAGCAGATTTTTTTTTCCTTTACCCTTTTCTTTAACCTTTTCATTTGTCTCTTGAGCTTCCTGTTTGATTTCTAAATTTTCTATTTACTTCTGGTGTTTTCATCAGGAAATGTTGGAAGTCTCCAATTTTGTTAAATGTCCATCTTTCCCCCTGGAAGAGAAAGCTCGGCTTTACTGGATAGTGTATTCTTAGCTGCATTCCAAGCTCCTTTGCTCTTCTGAATATCTCATTCTAGGCCCTTTGATCCCTTAATGTTGATGAAGCCAGGTCCTGCATATCCTTACTGTGGCTCCTTGGTATATAAATTGTTTCTTTCTGGATGTTTGCAGGATTTTCTCTTTTGTCTTATAGTTCCGGAATTTGGCCACAACATTCCTTGGTGTTTTCATTTTAGGATCTCTTTCAGGAGGGGATCTATGTATTCTTTCAATAACTATTTTGCTCACTGATTCCATGATATCAAGGCAATTTTCCATCACTAAATGCTGGAATATTAAATCTAGGCATTTTTTTTCTCTTCAATATTTTCAGGAAGGCCTATAGTTCTCAAGTTGTCCCTTCTTGATCTGTTCTCTAGGTCAATGGTTTTGCTGATGAAGTTTTTATATTTTCTTCTATTTTTTCAATCTTTTTGTTTTGTTTAACAGAATCTTGTCTCATCAACTCAGTTTCCACTGATTCCATTCTTTCTTTTAGAGAAGCATTTTCTTCATTTACCTTTTGCAATTCTTTTTACAGTTGGTCAATTCTATTTTTGAAGTAGTTTTCCATTTGTCCAAGTATAGTTTTGAGACAATTATTTTCTGGACCAACTGAGGATCTGAATGGATTATTTTCATTTTTTTTTCCAATTGTATTTTACAAGGATTTGTTTTCTTGTTGTAAGATGTTAATTTTCTCTTGCAATGTGTTAATTTTCTCTTGAGCTTCTTTTCCCAATTTTTCCAATTGATTTTTAAACTCCTTCTTGATTTCTTCAAGGAAGTCTTTCTGGACTGTAGACCAATTCATATTGTCCTCAGCAGTGCTAGATCTCTCTGGGTTAGAATCTATTTCTTCTAAATATTTCTCCATGCCCCCCCCCTTTCATTTGACTTTTCTTCATCTTCCTAGGATCTTGTGTTGGGGGGAGAAGGTTGGGGCTGGCTCTCAAAGGTTTGCTTTTGAAAACCCTAGATGTTTTGTTCACTTGGCTTAGTAATTCCAAGGGCCTGCCAGTAGGGGGTGCTGGTTGATTTCTCTGGGGTCTTTGAGGCCCTCAGCAGCAGGGTCTGAGTTGACCTTGAACATTGAGTTGGGCCCTGGGGGAGGAGTTAATTTCCCTTTCATCTGAGTGAACTCTGTTGCCCACAAATGAGCCTGAGGGATTGGGAGTGGTGGTGTGGGTGGTGGTGGGATCTTACCATTCTTTCTAGGAAGAGTACTCTATTGAATGTATGGAAGTCAGGTCTCTTGCCCAGCTCCTTGTTTTCCAGGTGTGTTCTGTGTTGGAGTTCACCCTTCCCCAACGGGCTCACCAGAGCTCTTCTACCTTGGTCAAAGATTCTTTGGCTAAAGTTGGTTCTCAGACCTTCCACGCACCAAAGCTTCTGCAGCTGAGGCCAGTCCTCTTGCTTCCCCCAACTGCTGTCCCTGCACTGGTCCTCTGGTCTCCACTCCAGGTTCACCCACAGTCCCAAGACAGACCTTGTTGGTAGGTGTTCTTCTCCTAGATTTGCTTTTTTGGTTTTGTCGATCAAATTTCTGTTAAGAGGTTTCTTTCAAGTTATTTTTGAGGGGAACTAGGAGCTCTTAACACAATGCCTGTCTTCTTTCTGCCATCTTGGGTGGAAGCTAATTTTTTTTTAATCACAGTTTAGTCTAAAGACAATGTTTTTTGTATTCTCCATTCTCTGAGTCAAGATGGAAAAAAGATTTCATCCAGTATCTTTTATTTAAATCAAAAATAAAACAAAGTTTTCATGATTTTAAAATTTTATAGATACTGGTTTCTGGGCTGAACTCTAAAAGGCAGTGATTCTCTTTCGATGTTTGTGCGAAATAAAAAAAGTAACTATAGACACAATATAACATATTCTCTATATTAGAGAAAACGGCAAGAGACCTATTGAAGAAAATAATTGGAAAAAGTTTAAAAGACAAGATGAGTAGGATCCAGTAGACGAAAACATTATAAGCCAGCCCCAGAAAGATTGAAGATATCAGAGAATTAAATTTTGAACTACAGAATTAATTATAATGAAGAAAGTGGGTTTTTTGAAGAGACTAATTTGATATGCAGAAATCTTATCAACTGCCTTGAATTTTATTTTTTTATTTTTTTTATTTTTATTTTTTGAAAACATGCCCCAACTCCCATTTATTGTCTGAAAGGTGAAAGGACATTCTTCAAAGCAGGAAATAAAGTTCCTGGATTTGTTTTTAATGTTACTGAAAATAGGTTCTGGGGCCCAGCCCCACTTTGGGGTATTAGAAGCAGGGAATAAGGATGGGTTGCCTTTGTATCTTCTTCTTGTTCAGCCCAGGTGAGTGGGAGCCAAGTCCAGGTTGAGTAGGGCTACCAGGGAAAGGGCAAGAAAGAGTGTGAAGCACAGCCCCAGGCCCAGCCCGTCTGCCAGAGCTCCAGCCCCTGTGGTCAGCAGCAACTTCCCCAGCAGCTCCAGTGTGGCCAGAAAGCTGTAGTGAGTGGCCTGGATCGTGCCATGTGCTGGCTGGCTGCGGTGCATCATAAGAGCAAAAGTGAGGGTGGTCACAGTTCCACTCAGAAAGTGCTGGGGGTCAAGGCTCACCAAGGCGGCCCTTTTTACGAGTCCCTCCAGGCTGGAGCTAGGGAAACAGGAAAGCAGAGCCATCTGGAAGGCCAGGGCTCCGATATGCTGCTGCAGAGGGGGCTTCAAGAGAGGCAAGAGCTTCCTGTGCCTGCCAAGAAGGACTCCACCCAGGGAGGAGATGATGGAGAAGCCCACTGCTACCATCCCATTCCAGAGGCCCATTTCCGCAGCAGGCATCCCCTGGTCCAGCAGAAAGAGAGGGAACAGGCTGATGGCACCCTGTTCACCTAACTTGTATTGGACGACAAAGCCGGTGGTCCAGGGCGTCCCCGCCACGGCCAGGGCCAGGAGGGTCCCGAAGCCCCGGGGCGGGCAGCAGGGGCTCTGCGGGGCCTGCGGGGCCGGGAGCCGCAGGGCAGGGGCCCCCAGGCCAGGGCGGCGGCCAGCGCGTAGGCCGAGGCCAGCCCGAGGAAGGGGGCCCCCGGCCGAGGCCGGGGCTGAGGGCCAGCAGCCCCCCGCCCGCCAGGGCGGCCCCCAGCTTGTAGGCCACCACCACAGCGTGTTGCCCGGGCCCAGCTCGGCCGGCGCCAGCAGCCGCACCGCCAGCCCGGCCAGCGCCACGTCCTGCACCGCGGCCCCCGCGTGGAGCAGCAGCAGCAGCGCGGCGGCGCCGGCCGGCAGCCCCGGGCCGGGCCCGGCCTCGGGGGGCAGCGCCGCCAGCAGCGCGCACACCAGGCCCAGCCGCCGTGGTCAGGGCCAGCCAGGCCCGCGGGGAGCCACGCCGGTCCAGCAGCGGGGCCCGGGCCGGCTGCAGCAGCCAGGGCGCGTGCAGGGCGCGGGTGAGCCCCACGCGGGTCAGCGACAGGCCGTGGGAGCGCAGCCCCGCCTGCAGCCCGTGGGGCAGGCCCTGCACCAGGTACAGCGCGCCCAGCAGCGCCAGCTTGCCGCCCATGCGGGGGTCGCGGCCGTGGTCAGCGGCTCCCCGCGAGACGGGCTGCGGGGCGGCCCGGGCTTCCAGGAGGAAAGGCGGAGGCTGGCACAACTGCCATGCCGGTGCCCCCGCGGCGGCCTCGGCGGGGTGGGCTGGGGCGCCGCGCAGACGGGGCCGGCGGAGGGCCTGGGCCCAGCGAGGCCCTTCCGGGGCTGCAGGGAGCCCCGGCCTGTCTTGAATTTTTAAAAGCAATTTAGAAAAAAATGGAACCTAGGCTATGTAACAAATAGTGAAAAATAAGAATGGTACTAACTTGTAAAACTATTAGGAGAGAAAAAATGATTTTTTTCATAGTCCCCTTTGCTTGAGACTGGAAAGGATTATTATACTTTAAAAAATTATCAGTTTCTATTTTCTAATTTTCTCTGAAGAAGACAATAATTGTTAAACAGGAAATGAAGAAAAAGTGACTAAAAAGACATTACACCCAAGACAAATAGAGTGATAGCAAGACAGTACCCAATTTCTTTGATTAATTGAAGCTGCCTACTTTAGAAGGACTATATTCTTGGGTATTGGAAGAAGGTGCATATACAATTGCTGAGACAATCAGTTTTTTTTTGTTGTTGTTGTTGTTGCTGCTGCTATTGTTTTATGTTCATGGAAAACATGACAGCTACCCTAAGACTGGATAAGGGCAAATGCTATTCCAATTTTTTAAAAAATGGGGAAAAAGGGAAAAATTTTGATATACTTTGCTTCTATTTTGGGAATAATTCTAGGATAAAGAGATGGTTGGTGAACTTTTAGAGTAGATAACTGTGATCACAAAGAGGAGGTATATAATATATCATTCCACACTAATCCCATTTTTTTAAATGACATAGCAGATGAAGAGAATACTGAGAATGTAGTTTATCCAGACTTTTACAAAACTTTTTACAAAATATCCTATGTTATTCTTGTGAAGAAGAGGGAGATATGGACTGAATGATTTTATAGTTTTATATATTCAGAACTGATTGTATGATCTGACTGAAAGAGTAATTATTAAAGTGTCAATGTCAAGGTGGTAAGAGACCTCCATTAGCATATGCCAGATATCTGTTCTTGATCCTGTGCTTATTAAATCAGTGACTCAGATGAAGGTATCCGTGCCATGCCCACTCTATTTGCAGATAACCCAAAGATAGATAGAGGAATAACTTACTTGATATCCTAGAGTCTTGGACTAAGTTGGAGCTGAAATTCAGTAAGAAAAAGGTAAAGTATTATACTTGGATTTTAAAATCAATTTGTAAGATAAGTAGTCATGTTTGGGATTTATTTATAAAGATTTTAATGATTTTTATATGATTAAAATTATCTCTAGTGTTTTCTCCCATTTCCTTCCAGAAGACCATCTTGTTTTGCTTAAATATTTTAAATAAAAAAAAAATGAAAAGAAAGGAGCAAAATTGATTAATTCATTGAAAAAAATCTGAAAATACATGCAATATATTTTATTAGTCTTGGACCCATTCCCTATCTCTACAACGCAGAGGAGACGGAAGAGTCTCCTCTTGTATCTTTTCTTTGGAACCCTGCTTGTTCTTTTATTTTCATAAATTTTTTTCATGAATTTTATAATTCTGCCTTTTTTGATGTATTTTTATTTTAAACTTTAATGAAAAATAAGAAAAAAAATTGCCAGGTGAAAAGTAAAACAATAGAATATTCATAATATGAAGTAATAAATTTCTATTACAAGAAAGCTATGTAATAAATAGTGCAAATTGTGCTCAAAATTGTCCATCTTTTCTTTGCTTTCTTGTAGATTTTCTTCTGTTCTCTATTGTGCACTGTTTATTTTCTTCTCTTCCTCTTCCCCAGACAGCTATAACTAAGCATGGAGATATATAAGTATGTATGTATTATGCATGTATATGTATATGTATGTATGTATCTATCTATATCTATCATATCTATCTATCTAGAAATATACAGATTATATTCACACACATTTATATTATATACATAGATACACATATTCATAGATATTTGTATATTTGTTTTGCATTTATTTCTCATTTTAATAACATTTCCTGAAAGCAACAATCCCTCCACACTTCTCTACTTTATATCTATTTTCTACATTGCTTTCTTATTCCTTAATTTGACACCCTTTCAAGAATATCTCTCTTACACACCCTTTTTATTGTGATGCATCCTCCCTTGATCTAGAAAAATCATAAATCTTGCCCAATTGGAGCATCTTTTTGAAAATTGCTTTAGCTGAAAATGCAGGTTGATGGTGATCTCTGTAGAGGACTAGGCTTGAAATCAGGATGACTGCTCTTCCTGAGTTCAAATATAACCTCAGACACTAGGTGTGTGACCCTAAACAAGTCACTTAACACTATTTGCCTCAGTTTCCTCATTTGTAATATGACCTGAAGAAGGAAATGTCAGATCACTACACAAACTTTGCCAGGAAAACTCCAGAACAGGTCATGAAGAGTCAGACTAAACAACAAAAACTTGACTAAAACAGCATTATCTATCTTTTCATCATTATTTTGAGGAGGTTCTAGGTTGGATCTCATAAAGCAGTTGCAATCTGTTTCCATGACACACCTATGCAAGAAACTCTTCCCAACATGAGAAGACTTGACATAATTTATGATCTGCTAATACAGCCTTAGGGAATCCTGGGCTTGTTTCACAATTCAATGATGTAATAGGATTAGGGCCTTCATTAAAGGGCCTTGCCTTAAAAAAATGTTTTTTAAAGAAAGTAAATGTTTCCTACCTTTTGTTCATTAACATAGTTGACTTCATCACTGCTGTTTTACAGGATTCCACTTAAAAAAAAGGAGCAATTGAGTTTCTCTGAGTCTTCATTTCTCACTATTTTTCTTCATTCAACTTTATTCTAACCTGGAAAACACCAACTCATTCTTCTCTCCACACATAGAGTTCAATTATGTCTCTGGGCTTGTACTTATATTTCCATGATCATGGGAAGGATTCCTTCTCTTTGACCTTTTTTGCATACTGCTAAGAGTGCTAGTACTTAATTGCTGAAGTCTGGCTTATCTTATTTTCTCAGGTCCATGATTAGTTCATTAAGACAAGTGATCATTCTTAATACTTCCCCCTCCCCCCTTATCTCCCTCAAGAACTAGTTAGTTGCTGGGAATTTATTGTTGCTCAATAAATAATGATTTATGAATTGAATTACTTCTATTTTCTACATAGCAATAAAGTACTCAAATAGACATGTTGATTGATAAATCACCTATTAAACTAACTTTTATTATTTCCTTTCTCTTTTCTCCCAAATACTTATACAAAAGCTATAATTATTATAAATAGCCATATACATATATAAATGTATGTGTCTGTGTGTGTGTGTGTGTGTGTGTGTGTGTGTGTGTGTGCAGTATTCATTCCCACTGTAAGTCAGACTGGTCTTGGGTGGATGAAATGAATTTAATAAGGTCATGCAATATCATGAGTAGGATTTAAATTAGTTCTGACTCTAATATTTGCTAGATTTGTGACCATGGGGACAGTCACCTAAACTGTTTCATTCTCAATTTCATAATAATAATGCTTACACATAGATAATGAAATACAATATATTGTATACTATATGTGATATATGACATATAATATTTCCTATCATGTATGAACTATATAATAATCAACTTCTATATAATGCCAATATTTACATATTAATAATTGCATATATAGCTCTAAAAGCACATATCCCTGTTCTCATTTGAGCTTTATAATAATCCTGTGTGATGTATACTGCCAGTAATACTGATTCCATTTTCAGAAGAGGAAACTTAAAGCCAGAAAAGTTAAATGACCTACCCATACTCATATAGCTAGTAGGCAACTAAGGTAAGGTTGGAATCCAGACCATCTGTCACTGTTTCAAGGTTTAGTACCATTGCCACAATTCCACTTCTTTCCGATTAGCTAGTTCAATTACAAGATAAATATAATAAAACTTGACTCATAGATGCAAGGGAAATACTTGGCAAACTGTAGCACTTTGGTTAAATGTGAGATATTATTGACATTGATATATAACATTTCGGGCAAGTTTATAACTTCAAATTTCTGAGCCTAACTTAAGGTGATATAAATAACTTGCTATGGACAAAACAACTAAGGTAAGTTCTCAATGGATAAAAAAATCTTTGAGATTAAAAAATATATACCTTAGGTTGGCTTTCTTCCCACTATTATGATGATCATATTTAAAATAAACTGACATACAGAGGAGTGATGTGACAAAGGCTGACTTATAGCCCAATTATCATTCCCCAAACTATGTAGCCTTACTTAATAAATATAGCTTTGACTAAAGTGACCAAGTCATAAAATTTCTGGTGTATTTTGGAAATACTCAATAAATTGCAAGCTGCAAGAAATCAAAAATGGTAGGTGGGATGGAAGGAGAAGATGACTAAGCACATAAAAAGAAATTTTACTGTATTAGATACAGTTCCTTGTTATAACACAAATTAATGGCCAGTAAGACCATTAATCTGTTCTTAAAAAAGGAAGTCAAACAGTTTGAGTTTTTGGCAAAAAATTATCAAAATGATGTGGAAGATAAAGCAAATACTAATATGCTTCAGAATCCTGACTCTCTGCTTTGTATTTTTGAATACTTCAGGTGAAAAATCAGACAATATCTGATACTAACTCTTCTAAAATAGATCTATGTTCAGACTAAGACAGGCAAAATATTACTATTTCTAAACTATTCTGGAAGTTATGCTTCAATTCCTCAGATCACCTTTAGCTTCACATTCTCAAGAGGAAACACAAATAGCAAATTACTTAAAAATAAATATTTTCCATTATCAATTTAATGAATTTTTGCTTTAAAGATCTGCTACTATTAGGTCATAGTGTGTATAAATGTGGACGTTTGTGTGTGTGCATGTGTGTGTGTGTGTGTGTGTGTGTGTGTATGTGCATATGTGTGGTGGTGTTGATAATGATGGCAGGGTGGACTAAGAGAATTTGGAACTGGAATTTTCAGTATGAAATATTTCTATTGTCAAAAAATCATTCCAGAGCTTAGAACTTCTTCTGTAATTTATAGTTAATTTCCTGGAAGCACAGAAAGGTTAATTAACTTGCCACTGGTCCCACATTTAGTGTCAGAGACAAGCCTTGTATTCAGGTGTTCTTGATTCCAAGGAGAGTCTTCTATATATGCTACCTTTCTATTAAATGAGTAATAAGTTTATTGGATCCTACGTTTCACAATTCTCGTGGAATTTTCTAATCTTATATTTCATCCAACAGAGCAAAACATGAAATTCTTTCATGGATTAACACACTGACTTAAGGTCATCATCAAACCAACATAAAATTTGCTCTTAAGGTAGACAAAAGTTAACAAAAATATTCAATGTCCTTATCTTTTTTCCTTTGAGAAACAGCCAGCAATTTGGAGGTTTTTCTGTGCCAGAATATTTTTGCTAGATTTATATTTAAATATATCTATATATATTTGTTATTAAATAGGGTAGGAGCATTTTTACCTGGAATTATTTTAGTTATTTTCCCTCATTGAACCTCTTTCCTTGAGGGGAATGGGCTAATGTGTCTGGGGTCCTTTCTGACTCCAGTATTACATATTCCTGTGAAATTAAATCAGAGGGAAATGAGAGAGCCAAAGCATCATTAGGAACTAAAAATATTTTCTTCTATAATTTACAAGAGATTGAGGATGAGTCAGGTTATTACAGCTTACCAATGGGTTCTCTTCTCCACAGAAGAGGAATTGATGAATTATTAAAATTAAGTGGAAGCAATGAAAACAAAGAGGACCTAATTAAGCTAATGTTGAATTGTAGGCACTGTCAACTTCACTAAAATATTCTCTCAGCTGGATGTAAGTGGGGAAGTATAAGTAAGTCTATTTTTGCTAGTATTACATGAACAGACAAGAACATAGGTAAATGTTTTTTTGCTATTCTTCTCTAACACATCTATTAGAAATAGGACATTAAAGATAATTACTCAATTCTAATTCAGGTTGTTACTTACCAAATTAATATAAGCTGCATTCAAAAAATTTCTGGAAGAGAAAAATACCTTAAGATAAAAACAGATTAATTCCTGCTTCTTCCACTTCATACTGCAAGTTATTTTCTTACCCTAAATAAACCATCTAAAAAGACTCCACAAAGTGAATATTCCTTACATACGCTATTATACTTAGGTGACACAGTGTATCAAGCTCTGGTCCTAGAGTAAGGAAACCTGATTACAAATCAAAACTCAGATACTTAATACCTGTGTGTCCCAGGGCAAGTCACTTAGTCTGTCTGCCTCAGTTTCTTCAGTTTTAAAATGGATATTGTGGTGTTTAAAAAATTGAAAAAACATAATTTCTGGATAATTAATAATTTTATTAATAATGCTAGTATTTTAATAAAAGAGGTCAATGGCACTCTCAATTGCCAAAGACAAGTATAGAGGGGGATGTATAAAATATGTCCAGGAAAAGTGGGTGGTTCAATGGAACAATCAACATTTACATATATATATATATATATATATATATATAGAGAGAGAGAGAGAGAGAGAGAGAGAGATGAGTTATACATATATATATAGAGAGAGATAATATATAAGAGCTATATCTATATTTTTATCTATCATCTATCTATCTATCTATCTATCTATCTATCTATCTATCTATCTATCTATCTATATCAACTACGAGTTGGAGAAAATCATCTCCCTGAGATCAAATTTGACTACAGACAATAGCTAACTGGGCAAGTCATTTAACTTTGTTTGCTTCAGTTTCTTTTTTTTGCAAAATGAGCTAGAGAAGAAAATGGTAGATCAGTTCAGTAAAACCCAAAATGGAACATAAGGAGTTGAACATGTCTGAAAATGACTCAAAAACAACAACAAACATCCTGCATATAACTTGCATTCTCTATTTTTGTTTGCATACTCTCTGCAGATTTTTTTTTGGAAAGGCTAATGGGGTTAAGTGGCTTGCCCAAGGCCACACAGCTAGGTAATTATTAAGTGTCTGAGACCAGATTTGAACCCAGGTACTCCTGACTCCAGGGCCGGGGCTTTATCCACTACACCACCTAGCTGCCCCCTGTCTGTAGACTTTAAGTTGCTTAAAGACAAGGGCTATACTTTTGCCTCTTTGAATCTCCAACATGCAGCATAGTGCTGGGCATATAGAAGTTAAATAATAGAGGTTTTATTTTATTTTATTTATTTTCATCCATATACACATATATATTTTTAAGTTACAAAATTTCCTTCCACTCTCCCTTCTCACTCCCCTCCCCTCAGTGGCAAAAAGCAAGGTTAGCATTGTATATACATATTTTTGATAAACATGTTCACAGATTAGTTATTATCTGTACGAAGAATTAGGATTAAGGGAAAGATATGTGTATATATATGTATATATATATATATATATATATATGAGATAATTTTAATACAGTGCTCATCAGATTCTGAAGGGTTGTTTTGTTTGTCTGTGTATGTGTGTGTGTGTGTGTGTGTGTGTGTGTGTGTGTGTGTGTGTGTGTTTTGTTTTTCTTCCTCTTGATGGGAATAATATTGTCCATAATTGGTCTAATATGGTTGTTGTAGCTCTCTGAACTGCTGAGAGGAAATGCTTCCATTAAGGTTGTTCATCTCACAATATTGTTGTTCATGTGCACATTGTTCTCTTGGTTTTGCTCCCTTTGCTCAACATCAGTTACTGTAAGTCATACTATGTTTCTCTAGAATTCAATCATTTATGTTTACAATGGTATTCCATAATATTCATACCATAACTTGTTTAGCCATCCTCCAATTAATAGGCATTCCCTCAATTTCCAGTTCTTTGCCACTACAAAAAGAACTGCTATGAATATTTTGGAACATGTAGGACTTGTCCCATTTTTAATAATTTCTTCTAGAAATAGACCTAGAATTGGAATAGCTGGGTCGAAGGGTATGAACAGTTTTATTGCTCTTTGGGTATAGTTCCGTATTACTCACCAGAAAGGTTGGATCCCTTCACAACTCCACCAGCAAAGCATCAATGTCCCAATGCTCCCACATCCTCTTCAACATTGATCATTTTCCCCTTTTTAAAAATTTATATTTTTAAATTTTCATCAATTTGTACATGCATATTTCCAAGTTACAAAATTTCCCTCCACCCTTAGTTCCCACCTCCCACCCCCTCAGTAGGGAACAGTCAGGTTAGCATTTTACATACATCTTTTGTTAAACATATTTCCAAATTATTAATTTTTGGCATGAGGAATTAGGATTAAGGAGAAGAGATATATAAGTGACACTCTTTTTAAAGTGTTCATTCAATTCGGTAGGAGTGTTTTTTTTTCTGTTTTGTTTTGTTTTGTTTTTCTTCCTCTGGTTGGGGATAATATAGTCCGTAACCAGTCTAATACAGTTGTCCAGGGTCTCTGGACTGTCAAGAGGAGCTGTTCCCATCAAGGTTATTCATCTCATAATGATGTTGATGTGTACATTGTTCTCTTGACTCTACTTCCTTCATTAAGCATCAGATCCCATGTCATTCCAAGTGTCTTTAGAGTCCAACCATTTATGGTTTCTTATAGAACAATTATATTCCATAGTATTCATGCAACATCACTTGTTTAGCCATTCCCCAATTGATGAGCATCCCCTCAATTTCCAGGGTCAATTGTCTCTCCCTCCCCCCACCCCCACCCCAAGGTATTTAACCCTTGTTAAGTGAAGCACCAGATGCTGATCTAATTATAAGAATCTTGAAGATCTTTAAGTACCAGGAGGCTTTGGAGGTCTCACTGAGACCTTTACAAAGATTATAAGTAAGAAAAATACTATCTCAGGTCCTTTCAGTTTATGATGCCCTCATTAGACTAGGTGCTTAGCACTTGTGATTAAAGTGAGTCATAGTATAATTAGACACTTAAGTTGAGTTAACACTCCTGCTCTTTTTGTTCAGGGCTTTTTGTCTCAAACATAGTGATGTGATCTTGAACCTCTTCAATTAAGAGATAAGACCCAAAGTATATCCTTATCCTTTGGGTTCATTCTCTTCAATTATGCTCTACCTTCTAATTTTCCTCAGAGAAGTAAAATTCTAAAGAATTGAAATCTTATTTCTTCCCTTTTAGGGACCAACATTTGTTTAAAACAATTTCGTTTCTTCAGTCCCCTTTTTTCATTTACCTTTTTTTTAATGTAACTCTTCAGTCATGTATTTGGTGATTTAATTCTCTGTTTAGTTCTGGTCTTTGTGTCAGGAAGTTCTGAAAGTCCTGTATTTCAATGAACATCCATCTTTTTCCCTGAAAGTATATGCTGAATTTTGCAAGGTAGTACATTTTGGGTTGTAATCCTCAGTCCTTAGCTCTCTCAATTATGTTATTCCAGTTCTTCTGAGCCTTCAATGTTAAGGCTGATAGGTTCAGTGTTAACTTGATTGTGTTCCCTTTCTATTTGAACTGTTTTCTTCTTGCTGTTTGCAATATTTTCTCTTTTTTTTTTTGAGGGTCCTGAAATTTGGCTATTACAGCCCTTGGAGTTTTTATCCTGGGGTCTATTTCTGCAGAGGTTCTGTGGAGTTTTTCAACACCTATATTGTTATCTTATTCTAATAGATTTGGACAGTTTTCCCAAGTTTCTAACTGTTCAATTCTAATTTTTTAGGATTTTAGCTTCTTCTTCAATTATCTTCTATTTCCTTTAACAGTTGGTTATTTTTACTTTTAAAGGCGTTGATCTCTGTGGGCAGCAATCCATATTTTCCTGCATGGCTTTCATTTCTTTTTTCCATTTTTTCTCTTCCTCTCTTCTTTGGTTTTTAAATTATTTTTAAGCTCTTTGATGAACTTTTGTATTTGAGTCCAATTTATAGACTGTTTTGATACTTCTCCTGTGCGTAATTTTTCAGTGCTTTCTTCCTCAGAGATAGCATTGCTGTCGTCTTTATCTGTGAAGTATTTTTCTATAGTGAGCACATTTTTAGCTTTTTTGTTCATTTTTGGGGTATATGGAGTATAGATCTGAGCTTTTATTTGGAGGAGGGGTCTGATCCTTGGCTTGTTATTGGCCAACATGTGGGAGAAAAATCCACTTAAAAAAATACAGAGACTCCTCTGAGCAAAAAGGAAAGTTTATTTTGGTTTTTCTTGGGAAAAGGGCAACCCCAAGTCTCACAAAGGTAGTAAAAATCAAGGAGCTTCCCTGAGGTGACAGTCAAGCAATATTATATGGCCTAACATGATTTGCCCCTCCCTAGACCCCTCTCTTCCAACCTGATTTGTTAAGGTTTTCAGAGTTAGAATTTTTATTTGAAACATCTGCCCAGCAACAAAGAGAATAAAATGTTTTCATAAAATATTACCTCACCATCCAGATGGTGATCAGAAGAAGATTTCTAATGACCTTCTATTAAATGAATTAATGTCTGAGTATGCAGGTCTTAGTTTAGCACTTATCAAACAAGAAAAGGCAGGCTACTGTTCTCACAGTCCAATATCAAACAGCTGGCTAACTAAGATTGCAAGTTCTCTTCTCTGGAAGTATCCCACCATTTCTCTTGCTAGCAGAATTGGGAGGGTGTCTGACTGGGAATTCAAGGCTTCTCTCCCTCTTCTAAGATAGTCTAAGAGTAATAGTCTGTCTTTGTTTTAATGGTTTTTAACCCTGAGAGGACTTCACTAGGAATATTAACTCTTAAGATGGAATATTCCACTCAGCCAAGATGTTGCTTATGCAGACCAGGGCGTGCCTTTGCAGAGGTTTGTTTCCTCCTTAATGTCCAGGTTCTGTCTTAGCAGAGGGTTGTTCCCAACCTAGTCCTGTCTTTTACCCTGGTGTTCTCAGGGTTCAGAGTTTGTCTAGGGTTGGGATGCTCCATGCTGGCTTGCTATTTAGCTGCTAGGACCTCTTTTATTCTTAAACTGTCAGGTTTTGGATTGTACTGTGACTTAAAGCCTCCTGTTTCCTTTCCCCACTCTCCTGCCTCTGGGACTTTACTTCCCCCCCCCCCCCCAAAGTGACAGACCTTCACAGATGATCTGCCATGATGTTTACAGTTGAAAACATCTTTGAAACTTCTCTTTTTCTTGGTGAGATCTGTAGTGTGTCAGAGTAGAGGCTTCATTTATCTTTGGTTGGGCAAGACCCTTGGAACAGATATTGGCTCCACCCAAAAGACTCCCCCATTTTCCCTTTTTTCTCATCTTGGCCAATCTAATAGGTGGGAGATGATACCTCATTGATGTTTTAATTTGCATTTTTCTAATCAATAATGATTTGTAACATTTTTTCTTATGATTATATACAGCTTTAATTCATTTGAAAACTGTTCATATTCTTTGAAAATTCATCAATTGGGGAATGACTTGTGACCTTATAAATTTGAAGTAATTTTCTATATTTTTAGAAATAAGACTTTTATCAGAACTCCTAGTTGTTATGATTGCTTCCCAGATTTCTGCTTTCCTTCTAATTTTGGCAGCACCGATTTTATTAGTGCAAAACTTTTTTAAATTTAAGAGAGTCAAAATAATTCATTTTACCATTGATAATGTGTTCTAATTCTTGTTTTGTCATACATTTATCCCCTATTCATAGGTCTGTTAGAGCATTTCTTGGTCTATTAATTTATCTTTGGTTTTGCTCTTTATGTCTAAATCCTGTACCCGTTTTGATCTTATTTTTAGAATAGGGAATTTGATGTGGATCTCTACCTAGTTTTTGCTATATTATTTTCCGGTTTTCCCAAGAGGCTGATATCTTTGGGTTTGTCAAATAGTTGATTGCTATAGTAATTTACAACCATTTCTTTTGAACCTATCCTGATCCACTGATCCATTACTTATTTTTTTTTTACAAGTACCAGGCAGTTTTGATGACTGAAGCTTTATGGTCTATTTTTGGATCTTGTAGAGCTAGTCCACCTTCCTTTATATTTTTTTTTCTTCAGTTCTCTTTCAATGCATGCCCTTTTCTTGTTCCAGATGATTTTTTATTACCATTTTTTTCCTAGCTCAGTAAAGTAGTTATTTGGGAGTTACATTGATATGGAACTGAATCAACCTAACCATGAGCTTTGGATATTTTTTCCAATTATTAGATGACTTTATTTGTGTGAGAAGTACTTTATAATTGTGCTCATATAGTTCCTGGGTTTGTTTTGGCAGGTAGATTCCCAAGTTTTTTATGTTGTCTATAATTAATTTAAATGGAATTTCCCTTTCTATCTCTTGCTCTTGTGCTTTGTTGTTCATATATAGAAATGTTGGTGATTTATGTGGGTTTATTTTATATCCTGATACTTTGCTGAATTTGTTAATTGTTTCAAGGAATTTTTTAGATGATTTTCTCAGGTTCACTAAATATACCATCATATCATCTGCAAAGAGTGAAAATTTTGATTCTTCATTGCCAATTCTTATTTCTTTAATTTCTTTTTCTTCTCTTATTGCTACAGTTAGCATTCCTAATACTATATTGAATAGTAATGGTGATAATGGGCATCCTTGTTTCACCCCTGAATTTATTGAAAATGCTCTGAGTTTATTTCCTTTACAATTAATATTTGTTGATGGTTTTAAATAGATACTATTTTTATTATTATAAGGAAAACTCCATTTATTCCTAAACTTTCTAGTGTTTTAATAGGAATGGATGTAATTTTATCAAAGACTTTTTCAGCATCTATTATATCATTTGATTTCTGTGGGTTTTGCTTTTGATATGTTAAATTATGTTGAGTGTTTTCTTTATGTTGAACCATCCCAGCCTACCTGGTATAAATCTGTATTATCCTAGTAATAACTTGCTGTAGTCTCATTACTTAAATTTTATTTAAGCTTTTTGCATCAATATTCATTAGGGAGATTGAACTATAATTTTCTTTGTATGTTTTGGTTCTTCCTGGTTTAGATATAAGTACCATGTTGGTATCATAGAAGGAGTTTGGCAGAACTTCTTCCTTTCTTATTTTTAAAAATAGTTTATGAACAATAGGAATTAATTATTCCTTAAATGTTTGGTAGAATTCACTTATAAATCCATATGAACCTGAAGACATTTTCTTAGGAAGTTTATTGATGGTTTCTTTAATTTCTTTTTCTGAAATGGGGTTATTTAAGTTATTTACTTCTGTTAATCTGGATAGTTTATATTTTTGTAAATATTCATCCATTTCACTCAGGTTATACAATTTGTTGGCATATAGTTTGTCAAAGTAGCTCTGAATTCTCCCTTTAATTTCCTCCTCATTGGTGATTAATTCACTCTTTTCATTTTTTCACCCTGGTAATTTGGTTCTCTTGTTTCTTTTTTTTTTTAAATCAGATTAACCAAAGATTTGTCCGGTTTATTGACTTTTTCATAAAACTGGCTCTTAGTATTGTTTATGAGATCAATGGTTTTCTTGCTTTCAATTTTATTAATCTCTTTCTTGATTTTCAGAATTGCTAATTTGGAATTTAACTGGGGATCTTTAATCTGTTCTTTTCCTAGCTATTTAAGCAGCATACCCAATTTATTGATCTCCTCTTTCTCCATTTTATTCATATAGGCATTTACAGATATAAAGTCTCCTCAAAACTGCCTTAGCTATATCCCATAAATTTTAGGATTATCATTATTATTATTTTTTTTTCTTGAGTATGATTATTGATTTTTTCTATTATTTGTCATTTAATCCACCTATTATTTAAGATAAAGTTATTTAATTTCCAACTAGTTCTTGTTTTATCTTTCCATGTCCCTTTATTACATGTAATTTTTGTTGCATCATGGTCTGAGAAGTCTGTATTTATTATTTCTGCCTCTCTCTTTTTGATTCTAAGGTTTTTGTGCCCTAGTACATGGTCAGTTTGGATATAGGTGCCATTTACTGCCAAGACAATGGTTTATTCTTTTCTTTACCATTAAGTTTTCTCCAGTGGTCTGTCATATATAAGTTTTCTAAGATTTCATTCACCTTATTAAGTTCCTTCTTGTTTATTTTGTTATTAGATTTATTTATTTCTGAGTGAGAGAGATTTAGGTTTCCTATTATTAAAGTTTTGTTGTCTATGTCTCCTTGTAATTCACTCAAATTTTCCTCTAGGTATTTGGATTCTATACCACTAGGTACATACATCTTTATTAATGATATAATGCTCTCTCTGCTTCAAATGTGTTTCTTGTAAACCACATATTGTAGATTCTGGTTTTAAATCTATTCTGCTATCTACGTCTGTTTTATGGGACAGTTCATCCGATTTACATTTATAGTTAAGATTGCTAATTTAATATTTCCCTTTATGCTATCTTTCTCCATTTATATTTTTCTCTTTCCTTTTTTCTTATTCTTCCTCACCAAAATTTTACCACCTTCCCCCTTTGAATTTCTTTAAAAGTTTAACTTTCAGTTTATTTTCACTTATAACTTTACTTTCCCATTTATCAGACCCTTCTTCCCTTATCTTTCATTTTCCTAGTCCCCTCCTTCCCTGTAGATTAGGGTAGATTTTTATACCCAAGTGGGAATATATTTTATTCCCTCTGTGAGCTAAATCTATTGAATAGAATTTACTCAACATTAACACTCTCCATTTCTTACCTTCTAAAAGTATAAATCTTTGTGTCTCTTCCCCTGGTTTTATTTATTGCTTTAGTATTATTAATCAGGAATCATCAATCACAATTTTATTATTTGATTGCTTGATAAGCTTATATTGCTATCATGGTATCATTACAGATCGTTTGCTTGATTGCTTGATAAGCAATTGCCTGAAATTACATCAAATTATAATTATATTGTTTTTTTTTACCTTACTCCCCCTATTCAAATATCTTTCAAGTACACAAAATCTTCCTCATGAGCCAAAGTATCATCCAAAGCCTTGGACCTCTTCAATGAAGAGAGAAGACCCAACTATACCCACATCCTTTATATCCATTCTCTTCAATTATATTCAGCCCTTTAATTATCCTAAGAGAAGTGAAGTTCTAAAGAATTAGAAGTGTTATATCTTCCCTTTTAGGGTAGTATATAATTTGATGGTTTTGACTAATAATTGTTTTTTTCATTTTTTCCCCTTCCCTTTTTCATTTACCTTTTTTATGCAATTCTTGAATAATGAATTTTGTGATTGAATTCTCTGTTCAGTTTTGGTCTTTGTGTCAGGAAATTTTGGAAGTCCTCTATTTTGTTGATCATGCATCTTTTTCCATGACTGAATATGTTGAATTTTGCAGAGTAGTACATTCTGGGTTGTAACCCCAGGTCCTTTGTTCTCCAATATATGGTATTCCAGATCTTCCAATCCTTCATTGTTGATGCTTATAGGTCCTGTGTGAGTTTGATTGTGGTTCCTTTATATTTGAATTGTTTTCTTTTTGCTTCTTGCAATATATACTCTTCTTTATTTGAGCATTCCAGAATTTGACTATAACAGTCCTTGGAGTTTTTATCCTGGGTCCTATTTCTGGAGGGTTCTGTGGAGTTTTTCAATGCTTATATTGTTATCTTGTTACAGTAGATTTGGACAGTTTTCCCTTGTAATTACCTATAGGTTCTTTTTTTTTTTTTTTTTTGATCTAGGTTTTCTAGTAGTCTGATTATTTGATGTCTATCCTGGATCTGTTTTCCTGGTCTTTCCCCTTTGACTTTTTTTTTTAAGTTTAACTTTCAGTTTATTTTCACTTATAACTTCACTTTCCCATTGATCTATCCCTTCTTCCCTTATCTTTCCCTTTCCTAGTCCCCTCCTTCCCTGTAGATTAGGGTAGATTTTTAAACTCAAGTGGGAATGTGTTTTATTACCTCACTGAGAATTAAAATGGGTCAAAGGAGAATGAGACACTTAGTTTTAAAGTTAATACCCCCGCTTTTCTTCAGGGTACTTTACATTCTTCAATTTTTTTCAGTCTTTTTATTTTATTTGATGGAATCCTGTAGTCTTGTAAATTCATTGGTTTCTATTTCTTCAATTCTGGTTTTTAGGGTTTTTATTTTCTTCATTTAGCTTTTATTTTCTTTTCAAGTTAGTTATTTTTATTTTTAATTGATTTCTTTTCTCAATTTTTCACAATTTTCTTGCATGACTTTCATTTCTTTTTTCCATTTTTCATCTTCCTCAATTCTTTGGTTTTTCAGTTCTTTTTTTAGGCTCTTTAATGAGCTTTTGTATTTGAGTCCAATTTATAGACTATTTTGATACTTCCCTATGAGTGATTTTTTTACTGCTTTCTTCTTCAGACCTGGCATTGTTATCATCTTTGTCTGTTAGGTAGCTTTCTATAGTGAGCACTCTTTTAAATTTTTTTGCTCATCTTTGTTGTTTTAACTCTGTTCCTGGGGTATGGGGAGTACAGATTCAAGCTTTTTTTTTTTTTAATTTGCTGGGGCTGGTGTCTGATTCCTAGTTTATCCTTGGCCAAGATATTGACTAGGCAGTCCAAATCTTGCCTTTGCAGAAGTTTTTTCCCTCGTTTATGTCCAGGTTCTGACTTAGCTGTGGTTTGTTCCTGACCCCATGTTCCTAGGGTTCAAACTTTGTTTGAGTTTGGGATCCTCTTTGCTGGCTTGCTATCTAGCTGCCAGGACCTCTGTTGTTGTTAAACTGTCCGAACCTGGATTGCATGCTGGATAAAAGCCTCCAGCTGGTTTTCCTGCTCTCCAGCTTCCTGGGCTTTACTTCCACCTTTCCCTCAAAGAGACAGACCTTCACTGAAGATCCTCCATAATGTCTACCACTGTAAACTTATTTGCATCTTCTCTTTTTTTTTGGTGGAATTTGTAGTTTTTATGTGAGAGTAGAGGTTTCATTTATCTTTGGTATGGAAAAGCTCAGGGAGCATGTTAGCGTCACTTTGCTATTTTGGCTCTGCCCTGGAAGGTCTCTTAATAATTGGTTATTGATTGATTATGATCCCAAACTTTTTCAAAATAGCTCAAGCATTATTTTGTAAAACAGACATTCTAAATTTCTTTGTGTATTCTGAGAAAATCTATTTATCCCCTCTCATATTGGTGTTATTAATGCATAAAATAAAATGCAGTGCATTACAAAGAAAACCAACATATTGAATTTATTACATTTCTTTTTTTTTGTAGGCAATGGGGTTTAGTGGCTTGCCCAAGTCCACACAGATAGGTAATTATTAAATGTCTGAGGCTGGATTAGAACTGGTGCTCTATCCACTGTACCACCTAGCTGCCCCAAAATTATTATATTTGTAATTAATTTATTAGAACATTAAAAAATTAAACTTATAAGCTCCCTGAAATTGATCTCCAAAAACTTTGGTGAAATTGATATACAAAAACTTTTGGACCCCAACTTAAGGACTCCTTTAAAATGAAGCTTTTTCTAATCTCTTAGCTAATGGATTCCTACCTGAAGCTATTTCTCATTCATTTTTATATATTCTGTATAAGTTTACACATTTTCAGTTGGTCTCTTTTTATATTATGTAAGCTCATTGAGGACAAGAAATGTTTTACTCTTGTGTTTTTTTTTGATGTCACTGAATTATATATTCCTATTCTCCAAGATATATTGAATGAAAAGTTCCCAGATTGATCAAGCCATGTGAGAACAAGTTGAGGTGTGGATATGCATGTGTACACACTGTGTATTTCTGTATATAATCTTATGAAAGAATTTTGTCTGTTTATGTAATCTATAAAATATTAAAAAAGAAGTTATAAGGATAGATAATTATTTCAGGATAATTTATCCAAATCTTATTGAAAAGGTGGCATGTGGAAATGGAATTAAGATAGGGAAAGGGAATAAATATTTATTAACTGTCTAGTATTTGCAAAGTACTGTGCTATACTGACTACAAATGTGATTTCATTTGAGGGATTCAGAAATACTTGAGTTGAAATCCTACCTCAAACTTGTTAGTTTTGCGACATTAGCCAAGTCATTTAATAACTCAGTGATTCTCTTACATCTATATAATGAGAGGGTAGAGTTCAAAGAAACCCATAATACTTTCCATCTTTCAAAACTGTTATTTTATGATGAGTTGATAAGAATAGCACTGATCAACAATAAAATCTGAGCACACATGAAAAGATCTGAAAATATGAATGCTTTTATTGCATGCTTTTAATTCAAGAATGAACAAATGAGAAAACATTTATTAAAGTCCAACCATTAAGGTAAATGCTAGGAATGTAAAGATTAAAAGAGAGCGAGTTGGGGGGCAGCTAGGTGGCGCAGTGGATAGAGCACCAGATCGGGAGTCAGGAGCACCTGAGTTCAGATTTGACCTCAGACACTTAATTACCTAGTTGTGTGGCCTTGGGCAAGCCACTTAAACCCATTTTCCTAGCAAAAAAACCTTAAAAACGAGAGAGAGAGAGAGAGAGAGTTTTAGGGCAGTTAGGTAGCTCTGGAGTCTTGGCCTCAGATGCTAGCTGTGTGACCTTGGGCAATTCACTTGACCCCATTGCCTTGGAAAAAAAACAAATCCCAAAAGAGAGTCTTTATTTTATGTTTCCAATTACATGTTATGAAAATTTTTCAACATTCATGCATAGCATATGCATATTTTTAAGTTATATAATTTCCTTCCACCCTATGTTCCCACTTCCCTCCCCTCAGCAGCAAATAGGAAATATTGTAAATACACATTGTTGTTTAATGTTTACAGATTAGAAATTTTCTGTATGAGAAATTAAAAGTAAAGGAAAAGAAAGAAAACCATAACATAGGAAAGAAATACAAAAGAGAAATTTTGAAAAAAATGAATGTAATGTTCATTCAGATTCTGTAAGTTTTGGGTTGACCTAGATCTCGGGAACTGCTGAGAGGAGCTGTATCCATCAAGACTGACCAATTCGCAGTGTTGTTAATGTGTATAATATTCTCTTGGTTTTGCTTCCTTTGCTCAGTATCACTTCCTGTAATTCATTCAATGCTTCTCTACAGCCCAACCATTCATGGTTTCCTGTAAAACAATAATATTCTAGACCATTCATATACCATAAATTGTTCAGTCATTCCCCAATTGATGACTGTCCGCTCAATTTTCAGTTCTTCTCCACTATGAAAGAGCTTCTATGAATATTTTGGAACAGGTAGGAATTTTCCTAATCTTTCCTATTTTCTTAATAAAAAACTTTCCTCAGTTTTTATTTCTTCTGGATTATAGTCCTGGTATTGGAATTGCTGGGTCAAAGAATATGATCAGTTTTATTGTTCTTTGGTGATACTTCCATATTCCTCTCCAGAATGGTTGGATCAGTTCTCAACTCCAGCAACAATACTTTAATGTCCCAATCATCCCAAAATCTCTCCAGCATTGATATTTTGCCCTTTTTGTCACTTTAGCCAATCTGATAAGTGTGAAATGATACCTTGTAGTTGTTTTAATTTGCATTCCTCTGATCAGTAATGATTTGGCACATTTTTCATATGATTATATAAAACTTTAATTTCTTCATTTGAAAACTGCCTGTTCATATCCTTCGACCATTTGTCAAATGGGGAATGTCTTTTAACCTTATAAATTTGATACAGTTCTCTAAATATTTTAGAAAATGAGACTAATAAAATCCTCAGCTGTGAAAATTGTTTTCCAAGTTTCCGTTTTCTTTCTAATTTTGGAAGCACTGATTTTATCAGTGCAAAAATTTCCAATTTAATATAGTTAAAATCATGCATTTTAGGGGTGGCTAGGTGGCGCAGTGGATAAAGCACCGGCCTTGGAGTCAGGAGTACCTGGGTTCAAATCCGGTCTCAGACACTTAATAATTACCTAGCTGTGTGGCCTTGGGCAAGCCACTTAACCCCATTTGCCTTGCAAAAAAAAAATCATACATTTTGCAATTTATAATATAGTGTGTTTCTTGCTAGGTCATAAACCCCCCCCCCCTTTCCCATAGATCTGACAGATAAATTATTTTTCTGTCTGTTAATTGGTCTATAGTGTTCCACTTTATGTCTAAATCCTATACCCATTTTCATCTTATTTTGATCTAGGGTGTGAGATATGGGTGTATGCCTAGTTTTTGCCATAATATTTTCCAATTTTCCCAACAATTTTTGTCTAATAGTGAGTTCTTATCCCAGAAGCTAATGTTTTTGGATTTGTCAAACAGTAAATTACTGTAGTCATTCACAATTGTTTCTTTTGAACCTATCCTAATCCACAAATCCATTATTCTATTTCTTAACCAGTACCAGGCAGTTTTGATGACTGATGCTTTATAGAATAGTTTTTTTTAAGTTTTTTTTAAAGTTTTTGCAAGGCAAATGGGGTTAAGTGGCTTGCCCAAGGCCACACAGCTAGGTAATTATTAAGTGTCTGAGACCGGATTTGAACCCAGGTACTCCTGACTGCAAGGCCGGTGCTTTATCCACTACGCCACCTAGCTGCCCCTATAGAATAGTTTTAGATCTGGTAGCTAGGCCACCTTCTATTATTTTTTGTCCATCAGTTCCCTTGATGTACTTGACATTTTGTTGCTCCAGATCAATTTTGTTACTATTTTTTCCTAGCTCAGTAAAATAGTAAATTGGTAGTTTGAATGTTATGGCACTGAATAAGTAATTTAATTTGGGCAGAATTGTCCTTCAGCTCAACATAACCATGAGCAATTGGTATTATTTCAATTTTTTAGATCTGACTTTATTTGGGTGAGAAGTGCTTTCTAATTGTGTTCAAACAGTTTTGGGGTTTGTTTTGGGAGGTAGATTCACAGTTATTTTAAATGGAATTTCTCTTTCTGTCTCTTGTTCTTGGGCTTTGTTGTTCATATATATATAGAATTGCTGATGATTTATGTGAGTTTGTTTTAGATCCTACAAATATGCTGACTTTAATAATTTAGTAATTGTTTCAAGTTGCTTTTTTAAAATGATTTTCTCATGTTCTCTAGTATACCATCATATTATGGGCAAAGAATGAAAGTTTTGTTTAGTCATTGCCAATTCTGAGTCTTTCAGTTTCTTTTTCTTCTGTTATTGCTAAAACTAACATTTCTAATACTATTTTGAATAGTAATGGTGATAATGGGCATCCTTGCTTCACCCCTTTCTTATTGGAAATTCTTCTAACTTTGTCCCCATTACATATATTTATTGATGCTTTTAGATAGATACTGCTTATTACATTAAGGAAATCTCCATTTATTCCTCTTCTTTCTAGTGTTTTTAATAGGAATGGATGTTGTATTTTATCAGTCTTTTTCAGCATCTATTGAGATCATCATATGATTTCTGTTGGTTTTGTTATTGTTATTATGTTCAATCATTTTGAATGTTTTCCTAACATTGAAACATTCCTGCTTACCTGATATAAATCTTACCTGATCATGGTTTTTTTAAACCTAGTAATAACTTGTAGTAATCTCTTTACTAAAATCATATTTAGAATTTTTACATCAATGTTCATTAGGAAGATTGATCTATAATTTTCTTTGTCTGTTTTGTTTCTTCCTGGTTTAGGTATCAGTATCAAATTGATGTCAAAATAGAAATATGACAGACCTATTTTTTAAAAATAGTTTATATACATATGTGTGTATATATATGCAAATATATATGCATAAATATATATATATTAGGAATTAATTGTTCCTTAAATGTTTGGTAAAGTTCACTTGTAAATCCATCTGGACCTGGATACTTTTACTTAGGGAGTTTATTGATGGCTTCTTCAACTTCTTTTTCTGAAATGGGATTATTTAAATATTTTATTTCTTCTGTTAATCAGGGAAATTTGGATTTTTATAAATATTCATCCATTTCACTCAGCTCCTGAATTATCTTTTTAATTTCTTCCTCATTGGTGGTAAGTTCCCCTTTTCATTTTTGATAATGGCAATTTGATTATCTTCTTTCTTTTTGTTAATCAGGTCAATCAAAGCTTTATCTATTTTATTGTTTTTTCATAAAACCAACACTTAGTTTTATTTATCAGATAAATAACTCTCTTCCTTTCTATTTTATTAACCTCTCCCTTGAGTTTCAGAATTGTTAATTTGGTATTTAATTAGGGATCTTTAATTTGTTCATTTTCTAACTTTTTTAGTTGCATACCCACTTCATTGAACTCTTTCAAAAAGAGATTGTTTCTACCTTGAATAATTTTGAAAAGGTTATGAGTATACTTAACAAAGAATTTCTTAAATTGTTCTTCCTGCATTTAATTTTGTATAGTCACTGAATAGGCCAATTAAAGCAAAAGAGAAATAAAAAAACAAACAAAAATTACAACAAACTGCTTTCTGCTATAGTATTCATGAAAAAAATGAATTCTCCCACAATATTTCAGAGAAAGCTCAAAAATATTTCAGGACACGCATGTAATAATATAAACTGTGTCCTCTGCTCTGTCACTGTTAAGTACTATTGGAAGAAAGGTAGAAGTGATGAAATACTATTCAACATAGGAATCAGGTACCCAGTGGTGAAAGCAGCTTAAGAAAACTCCTTCCTCTTTAGTATATATAAGATATTTAATGTTTCTCTGCCTTTTCATTGGCTCTTCCCTGTGATTAGAAATTCACCTACTCAACTTCAAATTTTAGAATATATGCATTGTCTTTAAGGCAATTCAAGCTCCGAATTTATAGGAGACTTTCTGGGTCCATGAGCTACAAGTGACTTACCTTTTATATATATGGTAAGGACTCTATACACATCACAATAAGTATTGCCTTCTCTAATAGATATTGTTTTCACTATTACAATGTAAGCTTTTTGAGGACAGGGAATATTGTCTTTTTCTTTTTCTTTTTAGCATTTCCAGTTCCTGGAACAGAGAGATATTTTATAATTTCTTTTTGATTGATTTGTGAACCTATAGAAAGCCATCCAAAGTCTACACTGATATCTAGCTATTAAGTAGAACAGAGAACTTGACCACTTTTTCACTCAATTAAAACCAGCGGATAAACTAGGGAGAAAATAGAAACAAACAAACAAAAAGATTAATGCTTAAAATTCTAAGTAACATTAATCAATAACGAAATGTGCAAATCACAAGTTTAAGGCACTACATAGAAGCAAAAACAAAAATAAATGAAATATCCATCTAAACTGAAGCATGCTTTTTTTCCTTCCTTCCTTCCTTCCTTCCTTCCTTCCTTCCTTCCTTCCTTCCTTCCTTCCTTCCTTCCTTCCTTCCTTCCTCCCTCCCTCCCTCCTTTTTCATTTTAACTTAGTAAATGTAAAATTACTAAAGAAGACTAAAGCCTTTGAGTTTGAACTTGGAGATCTCATTGAAACAATGGATGACTATTATATTTCCAACTTCTTAGATGTTTTCCAGACAAGACACATAGGCATAAAGATATGGAGGGGTGGCTAGATGGCACAGTGGATAGACAACTGGCCCTGGAGTCAGGAAGATGAGTTCAAATCTGCCTTAGACACTCAGACACCTAGCTGTGTGGCCTTGGGCAAGCCACTTAACCCCATTGCCTTGCAAAAACCTAAAAATAAGATATCAGGGGAAAATGGGGTATGTGAATGTGAAGAAAAAATGACTAGCACTCCTAAAGTCAAAGCTTAATCAAAAGAACATATTTAGATCACTATTTAATATTGATCTTTGTTGTTGTTGTTGTTTTGTAAGATAATGGGGTTAAGTGACTTCCCCAAAGTCAAAAAGCTAGTAAATGATTAATTGACTGAAGCCACATTTGAACTCAGGTTCTCCTGACTCCAGAGCTGGTGCTCTATCTACTGTACCACCTAACTGTCCCTTAATATTAATCTTAATGCAAATTTTGGCAAAATAGATGGTATTTTGAAAGGTGCTCAAACAACAACAGAATTATAATAGGCAATATGTTTAACCACTGCATTTACTAAATTATTAAAAGGAGGTTTATCTTTTCATCCTAATAGTATTTTAGTTTTTAATCCGAATAGTATATAACTAATATTATTTTATTTTTTCCAACTATATATAAAGATAGTTTTCAACATTAATTTTTTAAGTTCCAAATTTTCCTCCTTCTCTCCCTTTTCTCTTCCCTCCTCAGTTTGATATGTTTATATGTGCACAATTGTGTTAAATAAATTTCCATATTTGTCATGTTGTGAAGAAATAGCAGAACAAAAAGGAAAAAAAACACAAGAAAGGGAAAAAATTCAAAAAGTGAAAAAATATGCTTTGATGCATATGGACTTCACAATTCTTCCTCTGGGATATGAAAGACATTTGCCAAAACAAAGTCTTTTAGATCATCTTTGATCACTGTCATACTGAAAAGAGTGAAATGCTTCATAGATGATCATCACATAATGTTGCTGTTACTGTGTACAATGTTCTCCTGGTTCTGCTCACTTCACTCAGCATCAATTCACGTATGTCCTCCCAGGTTTTTCTGATTCTTACCTGCTCATGATTTCTTATAGAATAATACTATTCTATTACATTCATTTATCACGATGTGTCCAATCATTACTCAATTTCTGGGCATCCCCTCAACTTCCAAGGCTTTGATATCACAAAAAAGAACTGATATAAATAAGTTTTGTACATGTGGTCCTTTCTTCCTTTTTATATTCAAAAGAAGTTTATCTTGAGATACAACCTGTGAATTTTCTCAGTTGTAATACTAGAATCAAAAGTCCCTCCATTGTTGATATCCATAATGGAACACCTAATCACTTGTCAATTGAGAAGCTTTTATCAAAATGCTATCATTTGGAGTTGTAAAGTATAAATGGAAAGGTTTATGTTTACAAAGTAGTTATTAACAATAGATATTACAGAAGGATTATTGTTAAAAAGTATGAACTCATTGATAAGTGTGGATTATTCAATGAAATTGAAGCAACTGTGCTATATATCACATACCAGGCTGAACAAATTTAACACCTACTAAATATCTATTATGATAAACTGGTTCCTAGAATTACACAGCAGAAGTCATGAATTGTCAGACAATACAATCCAATGCTATAATTATAGAATGGAAATGTCTAATATTTAATCAATAAATATACTTGACTAAACTGTTGAAAAATTCATGGATTAATAAAAATTTCAGAAGAGTATCTTTAATTGATTTCTCTATAATAAATGCTCATAATCAATGGACTACATGAATGACAAACACTGACATTATAAAGATTCTGTGAAATAAATTAAAATAATCTGTGAGCAGAACAAAGTATTTATCTTTCCCATCATCTTATCTACTCTGAGAGATGTCCCAGGGAAGTCTTTTGAGAGCCTACAGAAGATGAACTTACATTCTAATAGTTTTTTGAACAATAGAAAATGGGCATTTTATTCGCTTGTAAAATAGTCCACAGAACTTCTCTCAGGACTGATTCTCTAAGAATAGAATCAAATAAGATGAAAAAAAAATTTCCAAAATTTGTAGTATCAATAATAATTCACTTTGACTATTTTACAACTTCTTATTCCCAAAATTTTTCTTTACACTTTTCAAATATAGCATTATTATAATCATTTGCTGCTGTAAATTGTGTGTACACTCTGTTCCACTGAGATCTTTCTATTTCTTAGCTGTATCAGATAATTTTGTTAATTATCTTTTTTTGTTAAAACAAAACATCTTTTGTTAAAAGATCTATTACTGCTAAATCTTCTTCTACATTTTTTATTGTCATTAGATATTTTTCACCTTTTTCGCTTCCAAATGAACTTTGTTTCTATTTTTCTCATTCAGTAATTGTTTGGTAATTTAATTGAAATGGCATATAATGTGTAAATTAATTTAGGAACATTTGTCATTTTTATTATATTGGTTCTACTTTCTACTAATGAACAAAGAATATTTTCTGATTACTCATACCTAATTTTATTTGTACAAAAATATTTTTTTATAATTTTGTTCATATAGTTCCTGAGTCTATTTTGACATATTTTATATAATATTTTTCTTTGCATTAAATCTATGAGGTAGCTACTACAATTACTACAATTTTACATGTGGAGAAACTGAGTCTCAGGGAGAAGTAACTGACTTTCCTTTAATTACTCACTTAGTAAATATCAAGATAAGATTCCAGTTCAGGTAGTTCTTTTTTTTTTTAAATCAAAATTGCTTTTGTATCAGGAAAAATTGCAATCATTTTTCAGTATGGCTTTAGAAGCTAATTTCTGTCATTCAATGACATACAAATATGTTGGAAATTAGGTGATTCTTTTGATACTGGAATGACTTGTCTGAGAAGCTATTGAGATTATTTGTTGTTAAATTATTTTCAATTGTGTCCAACTATTCATGATTCCATTTAGGATTTTCTTAGTAGAGATACTGGAGCAGTTTGCCAGTATCTTTTATAGTTTACGATATTAGTGACAAATGAAATATTGTCAGGTGAATGTTGCAAGGTTTTAGAGAGCTTTGGTTGACCTATGAGACAACATAAATAAAAAGTGGTGGCTTTATTTATGGATAGGCTTTCTGAAATTTTACCTTCAGTTCTCATCAGAACTTGATCGTTGGATATCTGAAAAGTAATTGAAATGAGTCCAGAGAGTAAACAGTGATCACTAGAATCTGAGTTGGGGTGCTAGATACTGTCATTTGGTGAGAGACGGATAAGGCTTGATGTTATTTTCTGGGTCAATATTTATATTTTACTTCCAATGGGGTGAATCAGGCATTAAATGAATAAAGCATTTTTTTTTGGAACTCTAATTCTAAAAATAACATCATTATTTTAAAAATACTGGGAGATTGCTATTAGTTAAGAATCTAATAGAAATATGATTCAGGAAAATTGAAGTCTGAAAAGTGAAATTTTACCATATGAAAGACAGGTTTATGATTTATGGAAATAAATTGACCAAATCTATTCACAAAGTAACCAAACAATGGCTTCAATCCTTAATTCTATGTAATCTACCTGTTTAACTAACAAGTCAAACTTTCACTTCTTTGGTTCCCTTCAACTATTCTTTCTCTAGATAGGGATAGAAATAATGGAATAAGCTCTTCCACATAAAAATTTTAGTTGAAAATGTATATTCATCTGAGTATTTTCTATTTCATTTTACAAAGGGAAAGCACATGGGGGCAGCTCGGTGGCCCAATGGATAGAGCACTGTGTCAGGAGGACCTGAGTTCAAATGTGACCTCTGATACTTAATAATTGCCTAGCTGTGTGATCTTAAGCAAGTCACTTAACCCCATTGCCTTAAATAAATAAAAAAAATTAAAAATGGGAGAGCCCAAGAAGAAAGTCATAATCAGCACAATAATAAAACTATAGTGGTGATAGATATGACTATTGTGATGATGGAGAGGTGAGGTGATTAATTAATTTACTTATTTTTGGAAAGTATCTTTCCAAGTCATTTGGGCAAGAATAGGCTTGCCTAGGCAAATTGTTTAAATGAAGATAAGAACTTGGATAATCAACTTAGTTGATTGAATTACTGTCAAACAGTTGTTTTTTAAGCATTATTTTAATACTTATCATGATAAATGTGTTGGCCATTTAAAATATGAAAATGATGAATTTCTGATCTCAAAATCTGGGCAGCAGAGATGAATATAATATTAATTATTTAATCCTGGCAACAACTATGCAAGAAGTTCTTGGGAGAATTAATCTTAAGATAGGATTAGTAGATGTAAGATTATGCTAATAATTTAAAAGGCATTTGTATCCTCATTTTTCCTTCACTTACCTTTCCTCAGACTCCTTAATAAACAAACTCTAAAATAAACAAAATGCTGAAATTTAAACGTCTTCTGACCTTACCTGTTTACCTGGTTATATGACTTTCAGATCCAGGTTAGACTTAGAAGTCATTCAGGTAAAAATTTAAAAAAAAGTTTTCAGTCCCTAATCCTTGGTCTCTCAGAGGCCAAAGATAATTCAATTCAATAAAAATGTATATTCAATTCAATAAAAATGTATTAAGCAATTACTATGTAAAAGACCCAGTGGAACATTTTCAGGGATCAGGGATAGTTCCTGAACTCAAAAAACCCTTATTTTATTAGGATGATATGGGATGAAAAAATATGTACACAGATAAGGAAATAAAAAAATGCATCTTGCCATGAAGTTTGGCATATTTAAAAAAAATTATTCCTTTCTTTTCATCTATATACACATGTACATTTTTAAGTTACAAAATTTCCTTCTACCCTTCCTTCCTACCCCTTTCCCCTCAGTGGCGAACAGTCAGGTTAGCATTATACATATATATTTTGTTAAACATGTTTATAAATTAATAATTTTTGGTATGAGGAATTAGGATAAAGGGAAAGAGATATATAAAAGATAATTTTTATAAAGATAATTTTCAGATTCGTAAGAGCTGGATTTTTGGGGTGTGTGTGTGTGTGTGTGTGTTTCATTTTGTTTTGTTTTTTCTTCTTCTGGAAGTTTGGCATATTCTTTCATTTTTGGCTACATAATAGAATGACTAGAAAGTGGTTTGAAAGCCTTTTTTTTTTTCCTTCCAATGGCCTCTTTGATTCATCCCCCAAAACTCTTGACCTTACATTGAAGACTACAACGAACCTGGTCCAGAGCAGTGAGGATAGACAATAGGAAAAGAGATTTCAGCACAAAGGAGTAGAATAAACTGTACAGGAGAGTGGAAGAATTGTGGTGAGAATGGGAAAAAAGGTTGGAGAAGTAAGAAATGGGAAGTATTAGGAGGACAGAGATTCATTATGCTTAAATAAAGAAATTTCAGATTTATGGATTGTGGAATTGGAACACTTTGGAGCAATGGTGAGATAAAGAGTAAGGCTGTCCTTTTTTATAGCTGAAGTGGTATGGATATACATAGTGGTTGTTCATTGAGTTGATGAATTAGAAAGCAAGAGGATTTTAGAGAGCATTGATGGATAAATGGGAATTCCAGAGTATATATGCAGGACTTGAGGTGGAAAGGAAGATATGAATTAGTTTCAAATTGCTGAAAAGGAGGGATATTACCCCATTAGAAGCACCTGGTGGATAAACCACAGGGCTTGAAGTTAAAAAGACATGAGTTCAAATTCAAACTCAGACAGTTATTACCTGCATGACACTGGGTAAATCATTTTACCTCTTTGCTTGTTCCTAATTGGGATAATTCTAGTTAGCACCTGCTTGTGAGACCCATTTCAGATTATTTGTGAAAATGCTAAGTATATTGTTTGACTCAAAATAGTTAGAATAAATCTATTGTGACACATGCAACAACATCCAAGTCTTCTGAATCTCTCAATCACAGTAACTCCAGGTACATGAGATTTTATGAATACACATCAATAAAAAACTCACAGGATTCCATTAATATGAATATTATAATTATGATTATTGCTAGAGGACAAAACTAAAATACATTTAATGCAGTACAGTAGTAGAAGGATCAAGAAAATGTTTTGTTCATAAACCTAGGGTAAATGCTCCCATATTTAACTACACTTTCAGTAAGAAAAGTGATTGTGTGAAAATATATATATATATATGTGTATATATATATATATATATATATACATACACATATCAGGGCATATAAGAGAGGGGAGCAGAGATGGGGAACCTATCTATGTGACTGCATGCATGTGTAGAAATGGCATATATTTAGAGGCCACATATGACCATGGAAACACAAGACTAGCCATAAATGACACATATGGGATATATAGGAGTAGAGTTCCCATGTGGGGAACTGCAGCTCACATCCAGATACCACAGGGCCCCTGAAGTTCTCTAATGATGCTGCAATTGCCCTGCTTCAATTGGGGCTTCTCCTTGCTGGTCTAAATATTCAAGTTATGTCTATAATTATTGTTCCCTGTTTGTTGCTTATGTATTATTTCTCTATCATTGCCAGATATAACTCCATCTGGGTATGAATTTTTGGAGCTCCTTTCTTCCACCTGAAGCAGGGAAACTATTTTCTGCCAAAGGCCATTTGGATATTTGTGACAAAAATTGTGGGCTATTTTTGGTCAAACGTTTTATTAATTCATCCTATAAAAACTACTAGATTTATTGAATTTTGAGCCCCACCTATGGTTGCCTTGGGAACATGAAACCAATACAGCCCACACACTAGGGGTTCACAGCCCCTGATCTAGAGTCCTAAACTAGGGTACACCCTCTCTCTTAAAGAACGATGACAACAGTCATTAATCTTTTAGACAAAAGCTCAGAGGCTTTTTGCTATGCATTTTTGAGGGGAAAAAGCAGTACATAATTATTGGAAAAGGGGAAAGAAATAGTGGCTTGATCCCATAAAAAAAGAGTTAATATGTTTGTTTAACAGTGAATAAAACAGATGTTTCCATCTTTGAAGATATTATCTTCAGGTTTAAAAGAGTTAAATATTTCAGAACAATCACAGTTAACCAGTATTATGATACTGTATTTGCTGTTCAGTCATGTCTGACTCTTTGGGGTTTTTCTGGCAAAGAGACTGTAGTGACCTGCAATTTCTTCTCCAGTTCATTGTACAGATGAAGAAAAGGATGATCACATAGCTAGTTCATATCTTAGTCCATATTTGAACTCAGTAAGGGTCTTTCTAACTTCAGGACCAGCACTCTACCACTGTGCCACCTAGTTGCCCCAAACCAGTACTTACAAGTTCAAATCTATTATTTCATTTAGAGCAACATCTCTGTTATGGGTTTCACTCAACTTAAAGTTAAAAAAATTGATGTAACTTTCTCTTTCTCAGTAGAATATTATGCCCCAAGCCCATGACAGGGAGAGTTTGCCAAAGGAAATAACCAGAAAAATGTTGACTTGATCCACTACAGACTCTTCAATGAGGACAAAATGATTCAGTCTGCCCTGCAAATGAACCCGAGCTAGCACAAAAGAAAAGGTTATTTCTTTCCTCATCTAGCAACATCTCTGCCTTTTTAATATGTTGTTGCTAACAAACCTTATAGTCATTATGCAATTCAATGACTATAATTTTAAGATAGCAGCCCTTTTTTGCTAACAAGTAATTTGACTACAAATACTTAGAAGAAATTCAGTCATTCATCCATCTATCCATCCAATCATGCAGTGAAAGCCTAGTGAAAACCTAATAAATTCAAGATATTATGCTTGTTTTTGAGTAATGTTATTGGAATCACGATAACAGCATAGGATGTTGCAGGAAAACTCTAAACATAGAGATAATTTTGCAATGACTGAGAAATGAAGTCTTTTCTGCATCATTATTTTCATCTTTCTAAAGGTCTAGGTATACATGGATATATCATGACAATGTGTTTTCTGAGAAAAATTTTAAAAAATCCTACTTCACCAAGCACATTCTCCTTGGAATGAGTTATCCTAGAATTGTGTAGTTTCTGTCCTGGAATTTACTTTTTTCTCATGGGTCTGTCTCCTGCCGAGGGTTATGATGCTACACTACTCAGCAAGTTGGCAGGTTCCCCAAGTTTTAAAGGTGGTGCCTGGCATCCAAAAATAGAAAAAGATTTTCTTTTTAAATACAGGAATAATAGGTTAGGGAAATCATCAGGCACTTCATAGACCCTTTTAGTTTCACATTCCATTATTTCATTTGCTAAGAATATTATGGAACTCTCCCACATGCCCCTTACTAAGTATCTAATTAACTATGAATGAGCACAGTCGATACAGATATTGTGTTGGAAAACAGAACAAATCTTGCTAGGTCTGATGCCAACTGAGGCTCTTTATTATGCAACATATGTCTCAATTAAATTTTCATAGGATGTGGAGCATGCATATTTTTCTGGGACACAGCAATATTTTAGAAACTAAAGACTTTTATACTCTGCAGAGTTAACCTATGAGATAACAAGTCAATAGAATGTTCAAGACAAGTTAGAGAGTTTCAGACAAGGATGATGCATTTGCCTCTATCCTGCTGATTTGTATCAGCAAATTTAGCTTAAATCAATTTGTGTATAATTCCCTTCTAATTATAGCTCAGTTTGTAGGAATCATAAATATTTTTTAAAAAGCTTGCCCATTGACAATGTCATGATCCAAATATTTTTCTCAGTGGTATTTTTAACATGTCCTTAGTGAAATCAGATACTAACCAAATGAATTACATTTGTTTAAAGAACCTCAAATAGAATACCAAAATTTCTTATTATGAAATTTGGAAACTCTCCATAGCCATTATTTTAGACTTAGCAGACCTCCACTTTTGTAGATAAATGGAATCTAGTGGCTTCATTAAGGATTAGATTACTTTGTTGAATAATGCTAGGCTCCACTAAGGTACTCATGATCTTGAAAGTACTTTTCAAGGAACTAATGTCACATCCATCATAATGACTTTAACCTCTTTCCTAGAGATAAAAGCATTTCCATATTGTACCTGTTTTTACCAGTTTTTATTTTATTTTTTTATTTTTCCTTTTTTATTTTTTTATTTTTCCTTTTTTTCTTTTTTATTATTTTCTTTTTTATTTTCTTTTTCCTTTTTTTAAATTTTTCCTTTATAATAAAAATGTTCGAGGAGGAAATGAATACTATTTTTGTCTTCTATATTAGAATATATTAGATCCTTATTTGAGGCAGCTTGGTACTGTGATAAGTTGGACAGCCAAACCTAGATTCCTAAGTTTAAATCTGATCACAGACAGTTACTAGTTGTGTGATTCTGGGCAAGTTACTTAACCTTATTTACCTCAGTTTCCTCAACTGTAAATTGAAATCAGAAAGGAAATGATAAGGCACTCCAGTATTTGTGCCAAGAAAACTCCAAATGAGGTCATGAAGAATTGAACACAATGGAAAAATGATTGAACAAAAAAAATTACTGATTTTCAAATGGGAAGACATCTTTGTAGCTCAATTCTGCCATATATTGACCAAACATATACTGAATATTGCTCAAATATTTTTGCCCAGGTTTCTTCACTTATAAAAAAGGAATAGTAATATCTACACTTTGGGGTCTCTTAAGTTTCTAGGAGGAACAGGGGAGATAATAGATTTGAAATATTTTTAAAATTTTATTTATTGGGGCAGCTAGGTGGTGCAGTGGTAGAGCATCGGCCCTGGAGTCAGGAGAACCTGAGTTCAAATCTGGCCACCTAGCTTCCCCTAGATTTGAAATATTTAAGAAATCATAAAACATTTTAGATACACTATTATTATTGATATTTTTTCAATTTTTCAATTATTATTTATTATCATTTTGTACAAATAATGGTTTTTTTACATTAATAATATATTCTTGTTTAAGAGTAAATGTAATACCCCCCATAAATATAGCCTTTCTTGAGCGATAAAGTAAAGGGGAGAGAAAAAAAATAAAATAAATAATAATAGTAATAATTGTACGTATGGCCAGGTGGTGCAATAGACGGAGCACCAGCCCTGGAGCCATGAGCACCTGAGCCCACATCCAGCCCCGTACACCCACCATTCACCCAGCTGTGTGACATGCAAGCCACCTGAATCCCACCGCCACCCAGCCACCCCTACTATTATTACTATTTTATTTTATTATTGATATTTAAAACATTACAGGACTTAATCAGAGTCATAAAGTTTAGAATGGGGAGCCTCCTAAATATTGAATGACCTAAACTATTTTCTAGGTGAAAAAACTGAAGCTCTGAAAAAGGAAATAGCATTTCTAGTTGGAAGGTAACTCAATGGCTTTAAGTTTAGAGGCTTCTAGTGCTAGAATTTTGAGTCAGGTATTCCTAAGTTTGAACCATGCATTTACTACTAATTTACTATTGGGTACCTCTGAGCAAGTTAATTAATCTCTCTGTCTCAATTTATATATTTGTAAAATAGAGATTCTATCTCTTCCTGGTCATAAACTACTTCCCTTTCCATAGTTCTGACAAGAAAACTGTTTCTGGATCCTCTAGCTTGCTTATAATGTTTTTTATGTCTAGATCCTGTATGTATTTTTATCCTATCTTGGAATAGGGTGTGAGGTGTTGGTCTAATCTAAGTTTCTACTTTACTAACTTCCAATTTTCCTAAACATTTTTATCAAAGAGACAGGTTTTTATCCCAATAGCTATATTCTTTGGGTTTATCAAGCAGCAGATTACTATAATCAATTCTTGCTATTGTACCTAGTCTATTCCATTCTCTATTTCTTAGCCAGTATCAGACTGTTTTGATGGCTGATGCTTTATAATTTTATAATTTTATAATTTTAGATCTGATAGGGCTAAGAAACCTTCTTTTGCACTTTTTTTCCATTAAATTCCTGGAGATTCTCGACTTTTTATTTCTTCATATGAATTTACTTACAATTTTTTCTAGCTCATTAAAGTAATTTTTTGGAATTTTGGTTGGTAGGGCACTAAAGAAATGGTTAATTTTCATAGAATTGCCATTTTTATTATATTTGCTTGGTCTATCCATGAGCAGTTAATATTTGCCCAGTTATTTAAATCTGATTTTATTTGTGTGAGAAGTGTTTTGTAATTGTTTTCAAAAATTTTCTGAGTCTGCCTTGACAGGTAGACTCCCAGGTATTTTATATTATCTGAAGTTAAATTGAATGGAATGTCTCTTTCTGGCTCTTTCTGCTGCATCTTGCTAGTCATATGTAGAAATGTTGAGGGTTTATGAGGGTTTACTTTATATCCTGCAAGTTTGCTAAAGTTTGCTAATAGTTTCCAGTAGTTTTTTGGTTAATGTTTTGGGATTCTCTAGGTATACCATGATGTCATTTGCAAAGAGTGAGAGTTTTGTCTCTTCCTTCCTTTTCTAATTCCTTTGATTTCTAGACAATTTTGATTACATTAAATTATAAAGCTTTTGAACAGACAAAACCACCGTAACCAAGATCAAAAGAAACATAGTAAATTGGAAAACAATTTTTACAACTAGTATTTCTGACAGAGGACTCATTTATAAAATATACAGAGAATTGAGTCAATTTTTTTTTAAAAAAAAGACAAGCCATTCCCCAATTGACAAATGGTCAAAGGATATGTAAAGGCAGTTTACAGATCAGGAAATCAAAGCGACCATAATCATATGAAAAATTGCTCTAAATCATTACTTAGTAGAGAAATGCAAATTAAAGCATCTCTGAGATACCACTCTCAGACTGGCCAATATGACCAGAATGGAGAAGGATAAATGTTGGAAGGGATGTGGGACACTAATACATTGTTGGTGGAGCTGTGAACTCATCCAGCCTTTCTGGAGTGCAATTTGGGCAACAAAAATGTGCATACCCTTTGATCCAGCAATACTGCTACTGGGGATATACCCTGAAGAGATCATGAAAAAGGGTAAAAACATCACCTATGCAAAAATATTCATAGCAGCTCTGTTTGTGGTGACAAAGAACTGGAAACTGAGTGAATGTCCATCAACTGGGGAATGACTTAATAAAATGTGGTATATGTATGTGATGTATTCTTTTATTAGAAACCAGGAGGGATGGGAATTCAGGGAACCCTGGAAGTATTTGCTTGAACTAATGTTGAGTGAGATAAACAGAACCAGAAAAAAAAAAAACAACATTGTACACCCTAACAACAACATGGGGGTGATGATCAACTTTAACGGACTTTCTCATACCAACAGGTCAATCAGGCACAATTTTGGTATAACTGCAATGGAGAATACCATCTGTATCCTGAGAAAGAATTGTGGAGTTTGAACAAACTCCAGACTATTACCTTTAACTTTTTAAAAAAACTATTATCTTCTTATGTAATTCTGCTACATCTCATGCTTTATGTTTCTTTCTTAAGGATACAATCTCATCTCATTCAGCTTAGATCAATGCATGCCATGGAAACAATGTAAAGACTAACAGACTGCCTTCTGTGTGGGGTGAGGGGGATGGAAGCAAAATTAGGGGAAAATTGTAAAATTCAAAATAAATAAAATCTTTCAAAAAATTTAAAAATAGAGATGCCAACAACACCTACTACTCAAAGTTGTTGTCATGAGATATTATAGTTAATGAATGTTGCACTTTATAAATTTTAACTATTATTATTATTTATATAGTTATGAATGCTAATTATTATCTAGTCTAGCACAACTCCTAAATAATATCCAATACAACAAAGCAAAAAAGAAATAGTATTGACTTTTTACTAGAAGACTATTCGTTTAGGGGAAAACCACATCTTCCTGAAGAAATCCATTCAACTTTTGTATAGTTTTATAGATTTTTTAAAAGAGTTGTTTCCCTATCTCTATTGGGTCGGCTATATTGGAGCTACCCATGAGTTCCACTCTGAGCAGCACAGGACTTTTGACTTGAAATATTTGCATCATGGACTGGTTAATCCTTCCTTAAGAACATGTTGGCCCCTCTTTCCTGGGGTTAAGCATATTAATATCTAACCATATCTTAACCATTATAATTCAGAAATCAGATTTTGTGAGATCTACTAACTTCAGCATCATCTGAAGTTAGAATTATAAATGGGTTTGCTATATCTGTATCATGCATAGCTCAAATTATTAAAAAATATTCTAACATTAAAACTAAATTTGATCTAATGAAAATTTCACTAATTCCTTTTAGATTCACTCTCTGAAACTAAGAAAGCACTATCAACCCTCCCTTATATAAAAGTATTCCCACTATTTGAAGATATCCATCATAACCTCTAAATCTTCTCTCCTCTATATTAATCTGCTCCAGTTCCTTCATTTTCCCTGATGCCAAATGAACTTGAGATCTTTTCCCATTCAGGTTGCTTACTGCTGAAAGTTCTTTGGTTTTTAATGCCTTTTTGAAATGTTTTGACCAGACAGGAACTTGCTGTTGCTGACCTGAACCCCCATCTCCTTCCAGCATCCACACCAGTGCCCATGCCTGAAATACATTCTATCTTCATCTTCATTTCATAGAATGAAGTTCAATCAATGTCTTCCTCAAGTACTAATTCTTTAATTGTGGAGCTTTCTTCCTCCTCAATTTATCATCTATATATTTCTCTGTTGATATTTTGGATACTACCCTCACACTACAGTCTACTATCCCCTTTGCAAAAACTGTCATCAAGAGTATCCTTATGCTATCCATATATCTTATCTATGCCTAGATAAGGATACTATTTAAACCACTATGAAAGTCCAGGAATTAACTCAGAGAAAGCAGCAACCTTCAATATACCCAGCTATCACTATAGCAGCTACTCTGCCAATTCATGACAAGCAAAGGATCCTGAAAAGTACCCTTATAAAAGTTTCATTTTAATGAACAATACCTTGGCCCAAAGTCAGTATGGTTTACGTATTTATTAGTAACCCAAGCCCTAGTATCCCTCCTTCCACAAACTGTGTAACTCTTTTGCTTTTTCCTTTTGAAGATTGCCTTTATTCTGAGTTTTACAATTTTTCCCCTAATCTGGGTTCCCCCCCCACCCCTCACAGAAGGCAGTTTGCCAGTCTTTGCATAGTTTTCATGGTATACATTGATCCAATTTAAATGTGATTAGAGAAAAATCATATCCTTAAGGAAGAAAAATAAAGTATGAGATGTAGCAGAATTACATAAGAAGATATCAATTTATTTTTTCTAAAATTAAGGCAATAGTCCTTGGTCTTTGTTCAAACTCTACAAATTTTTCTTTGGATACAGATAGTATTCTCCATCACAGATAGCCGCAAATTGTCCCTGATTGTTGCACTGATGGAATGAGCAAGTCCATCAATGTTGATCATCAGCCCTATGTTGCTGTTAGGGTGTACAGTGTGTTTCTGGTTCTACTCAACTCACTCAGCATCAGTTCATGCAAATCCTTCCAGGCTTCCCTGAATTCCCATCCCTCCTGGTTTCTAATAGAACAATAGTTTTCCATGACATAGATATACCACAGTTTGTTAAGCCAATCCCCATTTGATGGACATTCACTCAATTTCCAATTCTTTGCCACCATAAACAGAGCTGCTATGAATATTTTTGTACAGGTGATGTTTTTTACCCTTTTTAATATATCTCTTCAGGATATGAACCCAGTAGTGGTATTGGTGGATCAAAGGGCATGCACATTTTTGTTGCCCTTTGGGCGTAATTCTAAATTGCTCTTCAGAAAGGTGGGATGGGTTCACAGCTCCACCAACAATGTATTAGTGTCCCATATTTCTCACATCCCTTCCAACATTGATCCTTGTCCTTTCTGGTCACATTGACCAGTCTGAGAGGTGTATGCGGTATCTCAGAGTTGCTTTAATTGGCATTTATCTACTAAGTAATGATTTAGAGCAATTTTTCATATGACTATGGATACCTTTGATTTCCTCATCTGTAAATTACCTTTACATATCCTTTGACCATTTGTCAATTGGGGAATGGCTTGTTTGTTTTTTTAAATTTGACTTTGTCAATTTTATTGGTTTTTTCACATAACCATCTCTTGGTTTTATTTATTAATTTAATGGTTATTTGATTTCAATTTTATTAATTTCTCCATTAATTTTTAGAATTTCTAGTTTGATATTTAATTGGAGGTTTTAAATTTGTTCTTTCTCTAATTTTTAGTTGCATATTTAGTTCATTGATTTCTTCTTTCTCTAATATATTCATATAAACATTTAAAGATATAATATATACCCTGACAGCTGCTTTGAGTGAATCCCATAAATTTTGGTATGTTGTTTCATTATTGTCATTATCTAGGATGAAATAATTATTTTTTTCTATAATTTGTTGTTTGATCCACTCATTTTTTAAAATGAGATTATTTAGTTTCCAATTAGTTTTGGGTCTATATCTCCCTGTCCCAATATTGCATATGATTTTTATTTCATTATGATCTGAGAAAGATGTATTCACTATTTTTGCCTTTCTTCAATTGATTGTTAGGTTTTTATGCCCTCCAGTACATGGTCAATTTTTGTGTAATTGCCATGTGTCACAGAAAAAAAAGTATATTCCTTTATGTCCCCATTCAATTTCCTCCATAAGTCTATCATATCTAGGTTTTCTAATATTCTATTTACGTCCTTAACTTCTTTCTTTTTTATTTTAAGACTAGATTCATCTAAGTCTGGGATTGGGACTTTGAGATCTCTTACTAGTAGAGTTTTGCTGTCTAAATCTTCCTGTAGTTCTTTCAGCTTCTCCTCTAAGTATTTGGATGCTATCCGATTGGGTGCTTACATATTCAGTTTTGAAATTATTTTATTGTTTATGATACCTTTCAGGGGAATGTAGTTTCCTTCCTTATCTTTTTTAATGCTAACTATTTTTTCAGTTGCTTTGAAATAAGGATTGCTACCCCTGCTTTTTTTTCATTTTGGCTGAAACAAAATATATTTTGCTCCAACCCTTTACCTTTACTCTATATGTATCTCTCTTCTTCAAATAAGTTTCTTATTAGCAGCATATTGTAGGATTCGGGTTTTTAATCTAATCTGGTATTTGCTTATGTTTTAAGGTATAGTTCATCCCATTCACATTCAAAGTTATAATTACTAACTCTTTATTGCTCTCCATGCTATCTTCCCTCTGATTATATTTCCCCCTTTTTTACATTATTCATATTCCCCTGTATTTTGTTTCTGAATATTGTCAACTTTAGTGGGTTTGCCTTCCTATATCTACCCTACTCTCCTTTCTTTCCCCTTTCCCTTTTTCCCTTTTTTCTTCCCTTTCTTCTTAGTTTCCCCTTTTCTCCCCCTCTCCTTTTTCCCTTTTAATACTTGAAAGTAAAATGTTTCTTAAGTTAACTGAGTGGGCATGTAAGTTAACTCTAAGACAAGACTGATGAGAGGAAGATTCAGGAGTTTCTCATCTCCTCCCTTCTTCCCCTCTGTTGAAATAGGTCTTCTGTAAATCTTTATGTAATAAGATTTACCCTAATTCAATCCCCTCCTTCCTCCCATCTCCTTCCTGTCCCACTTTTTAAAGGAGGTAATGCTTTTAAATCATTCTATCTGAGTCACAGCAAATTATTAGTATCTATCACTTCTGACTAAGTATATTCTCTCTAATAGAGTTACAATTCTTGAAAGTCTTTTTTTGTTTTTTTAGTTTTGCAAGGCAATGGGGTTAAGTGGCTTGCCCAAGGCCACACAGCTAGGTACTTATTAAGTGTCTGAGGCTGGATTTGAACTCAGGTACTCCTGACTCCAGGGCCAGTGCTCTATCCACTGTGCCACCTAGCTGCCCCTACAATTCTTGAAAGTCTTTCTCCCAAATAGTGATATAGCCAGTTTCTTCCCATTGGATAGCAGTCTCATGCATAAGTCATGAGTGTCCATCATTTCTGGCTGAGTATATTCTCTCTGATAGAATTAAAGTTCTCAAGAGTCATGAGAATCTTTTCCCCATGTTGGCATATAGCCAGTTCCATTTTATTGGATAACAGTTTTTTTCTCTTTACCCCCTCATCTTTGTTTTAACTTTTTTGTGTGTGTCTTGAACTTCCTTTTTGATGTCCAAATTTTCTATTTGGCTCTGGTCTTTTCATCAGGAATTATTGGAAGTCTCCCATTTCATTAACTGATCATCTTTTCCCCTGCAAGAGAAAGCTCATTTTTTTCTGATTAGTGGATTCTTGGTTGCGTTCCAAGTTCTCTTGCTCTTCAGAATATCTCATTCCAGGCTCTTTGATCTCTTAATGATGATGCATCCAGTTCCTGCATAATCCTTACTGTGGCTCCTTGGTATGTAAATTGTTTCTTTATGGCTACTTGCAGGATTTTCTTTTATCTGATAGTTCTGGAATTTGGCCACAACATTCCTTGGTGTTTTCATTTTAGGATCTCTTTCAGGAGGGGATCGATGTATTTGTTCAATAACTATTTTGCCCTCTGGTTCCATGATATCAGGTCAATTTTCCATTGCTAAATCATGTAATATTAAGTCCAGGCTTTTTTTCTCTTCAATGTTTTCAGGAAGGTCTGTAATTTTCAGGTTGATCTGTTCTTGAGGTCCATGGTTTTGCTGATGAGGTATTTTACATTTTCTTCTATTTTTTAAATTTTTTTGGTTTTATTTAAAAGATTTTTGCTGTCTCATGAAGTCATTAGTTTCTACAGACTCCATTCTTTTTTTTTTAGAGAAGAATTTTCTTTATTTACCTTTTGCAATTCCTTTTCCATTCGGTCAATTCTATTTTTATGTTTTCCATTTGACCAATTGAGGTTTTGAGAGAATTGTTTTCTTGTTGCAAGGTGTTAATTTTCTCTCCCATTATTTCCAATCAATTTTTAAACTCCTTCCTTATTTCTTCAAGGAAGTTTTCCTGTGCTGGAGAGCAGGTCATATTCTCCTCAGAGGTTCTAGGTCTATCTGAGTTAGTGTCTTTTCCTTCCAAGAATTTTTCTATGGACCCTCCTTTGAGCTGGCCTTTCTTTATTATCCTAAGACATTGTGTTGGGGAAGGGCTTGTTCACAGATGTTTGGTGTTGGCATCCCTAGAGGCTTTACTCACTGAGTTTAATATCATCAGCTGACCAGTAGGTGGTGCTAGAAGTTTTATGCACTGAGTGTAATATCTCCAGCTGGCCACTAGGGGGTGCTGGTTGCTTTCTCTGGAGTGTCTGTGACCTTGATTGAGGCCCTCTCCCTTAGCCTGGAGGGAGTGTTGAATACTTTTATCTTTGATCAATGGTGACCTCTACCCTGGGGTGAGGTCATCTCCCTCCCTATTCATAGCTGAGCTGGTTCTGCTGCTTGGCCTTAGCCTGGGGCAGAAGGTGGGATGTAATTGTGTTTGTTCTGAGAAGAGGCTTCAGCTGAAATGAAGGTACAGATTCTGAGTTCCTCTGGACCAGAGGAGCCTAGGGTTCCGTGTCTGCAGTTCTCCAGTACAGGAGCTCTCCCTCCAGACCTGCCAGCAAGCTCCAGATGCCCAGCACCACAACCAATGACTCTGCTCCCTAGTTGGTCTGAGCCCCACCATGGCCAACCAAGCTGATGGAGCCAGTCTGGTTCTCAGCCTCTCAGGCTCCTCTGCTCCTGCCCCTCTGCTAATCTGCTAATCTGATGTTAATCCAGGCTCCCAGGCTCTCACAGGGTTAGGGCTCCTGGCAGAGTCTGCCTGCCCTCTGTGCCTGGACTCACCCAGGATCTTGGAAGACAAATCCTGAGGTAGATGTTCTTCTCCTGGTTTTTCTTTTGGGGTTTTGTCGATTGAATTTCTGTTAAGAGGGTTGTTTCACATTATATATGAGGGAAGATTAGGAGACCTTTAGCATTGTGCCTGTCTTCTCTCTGCCATCTTGACCAGAAGTCTCCTAAGTGTAACTCTTGAAAGATTTCACTTTTGTGAGGAGTTGTTCACATTTTGGAGGGATGCTAATTTACATTTTGAGGACTCCACCCTCCTCCCAGTCCACCTAGGAAACTCACAATCTAGGTGTTATCTTTGAATCATGTTTACTCATTCCACATTTTCAGATCTTTGCCAGATTCTATTTCTTCTACCTCCACAATGTCTGTTGATGCTACATTCTTTCCTCTGACACTGCCAACCACCCTTGAACAGGCTCTCATCACCTCATGTCTGGAATATTATAGTAATATTCTGGTAGATTTCTATGCCTCACATCTCTACCTACTCTACTTCATCCTTCACTCATCTGCCAAAATGGTCTTCCTATAGAGCAGGTCTGTCCGTATCAGCCTTCCCTGTCTCAACTCAGTAACTACAGTGGCTTCCTGTTAAATCCAAAATTAAAATATTAGGAGTAAAATTGTTTTATAGTCCTTAAAAGTCTTCATTATCTGCCCCATTCTTACCATTCTAATCTTGACTTCGCCCTAATCTTATCTCTCCATTCTGCAATAAAATAATCATAGTTTCTTTGTTTCTTAGGTCAGATATTCCAACTTTCAACTCTGTCTTCTGTCCATGTCTTGACTTCTTTGGTCTCATTCAAGTTTCAGGTTAAAATTTCATCTTTTGAAGGAGTCTCTTTTTAATTCTAGTGTCTTCCCTTTGAGATTACCTCCAATTTATACTGTAAATATCTTTTACATACTTATTTACATACCGTCTCTCCCATTAAGCACCTTGAGAGAACAGACTGTTTTTGCCATTGATTTTTGTGGTACAGGGTTAGTATTGAATAAATGTTTGTTCACTCAGTTGGTTGACTTGAAAGCCTATCTGTAAAATTTCTTCAAGATCCAAGAATCATGTAAATGATAAAGTAGCTAGAATAAAAAAATAAGCAATTTATAATACATTCTTCTGGATCAAAAGACACAGTTATATTTTTGTCAATTTTCTAATATAAAATTCCACAGTATTTTTATTGTTTAGAACATATAGAACAATCTGCAGTTTTGTATTAAAGTTCCTGGTCTACTACATGCCTTCCAAATTTGAATTTTCCCATTTTTTTAATCACAACTCTCAGAATTGGAAGGGACCTCACAAATCTATCTAGTCCTGATTTCAAATCCTATTCCAGATATTTAATGGTTGCGTGATCCTGATCAAATCACTTAGCTTCTTTCTAACACTGCTTCTTCACCTGTAAAAAAGGGAAGAGAATATGTAAATGCTACAAATGTTTAACTCTTAATTGAGTAAGAATCTGTCTTACAATATAACCTGGGGAGTAGAAACCCATTGTTTCTTGGGGTGGCCCATTCCAGTTTTTGTTAACTTTTTTTACTGAAGTGTGATTTAATACTCTGTGGATCTCTGATCTCTCCAGAGAGGGTATATCCTCCAAAAGTACAGACTAAGATCTATCTCTGCTTTTTTCATCTGTGCAACTCTTGTTCATATTTTCCTATCAATTCTATATGAGGGAGCACCCTAATACATCAACAAATATCCTTTTTATGGACTGGATAACTATTATATTTTTCATGCGTATGCAATCATTCTTCCAGTGAGCTTGCCATGGAGATTTGTTAAAGAAAGAAAGCTAGGGTATAGGCATTACTTGTTCTTCCAGTTTTATTATATAGTCAATGTGTGTCTAGAAAAATTAATTCACAGGAATTTCATGGTTAACAATTTTTCTTTCTAATTCCTTAAACTTATTTTTATTAATAATAAATAACAATGCCAATTCTTTTATGTATTTTTGTATCCTGACACTTAAAAAATAGCAGTTTTTGGATGGTTTTTCTTGTTGACTTTCCAATATTTCCTAAGGAAACCACATCATATTCAAAGCAAGGTAATTTTTCTCCTTTTTGTATAGAATTGTTTATTTAAGGGGTTTGTCTCATTTCTATACCAAGAATTTTTCTTGTTGCTGATTTTGTTTAGTCTTTTCAGTTATGCCTAACTCTTTACAATGCTATACAGGATTTTCTTGGCAAAGATGCTGGAGTGGTTTTCTATTTTTGCTATTTTATTTCTCCTCATTTTACAGATGAGGAAACTGAGGCAAAGAGGGATAAGTGACTTGACCAAGATCACAGAGCCAAAAAAGTGTTTATGACCAAATTTGAACTGAGGAAGATGAGTCTTCTTGACTTTAGTTCTGGTACTATATCTCTTGTGCCAACTGGCTGCCTTAAGAATTTTTAGTGCTATAACAAAAATTTGTAATTTGTGAAATAATAGAGTCAATGGGCATTCTAATTTTATTATATTCTTTTTTGAGCAGGTTTCCATGGCTATGCATATAATGCTCATTATTGGTTCTTAATACTTATTTTTGACTATGTTAAGGAAGATAATTTTATTAAATAAATTTTAGGATTTTTAGATATAAATATGTATTATACTTTATTGAAGACTTTGGTTTCCATATATTGATATAATCATTTGCTTTGTGCTATTTTTGTTATTTATATGACCAATTATACTAAGAGTTTTCCTAATTTTGAAACATTTTATATTTTTCTTATAAAAGCAACTTGGTCATAGTTCATATATGTATATATTACTTTAACCTCTTTGCTAAAATTTCATTCAATATTCATTTATGATATCTAGTAATTATTTCCTCTCTTTTTCCCTTCCTGGATTGTTTACAAATAAACAAATATTCATCTCAAAAAGGATATTTTATAAGAGGAAATTATTTTTTTTAATTTTTTGAAAGAACTTTATGTGCCATAGTTAATTTTTCAAATGTTCAACTTAATTCTTTGAGAGTTTTTGTCCTTTGAGAATTTATTGTGATTATTCTTTTTAAAATTCAAGGACATTTAATTGGGTAATGGCTTAACAAACTGTGGTATATGTATGTCATGGAACAGTATTGTTTTATTAGTAACCAGGAGGGATGAGAATTCATGGAAGCCTGGAAGGATTTGCATGAATTGATGCTGAGTGAGATGAGCAGAACCAGAAAAACATTGTATACCTTAACAACATGGGGGTGATGATCAACCTTAATGGACTTGCTCATTCCATCAGCGCAACAATCAAGGACAATTTTCAGATATCTATGATGGTGAATACCATCTGTATCCAGAGAAAGAATTGTAGACTTTGAAAAAAACCAGACTATTGCCTTTAATTTTTTTAAAAAGCCATTATCTTATTATGTAATTTTTCTAACTCTTATACTTTATTTTGCTTAAGGATATGATTTTTCTTCAACTTAGATCACTGTATACCATGGTAACAAAGTAAAGACTAACAGACTGTCTTCTGTGGGGGTGGGGGGACAGAAGCAAGATTGTGGAAAAATTGTAAAACTCAGAATAAATAAAATCTTTCTTTTTTGTTGTTTTTTTAAAATAAGATATTTCTTAAAAATAAAATAAAATTCAAGGACAGATTCTTTTTTCATACTTTTTTTAAAAAATGAGTATTCTATATATTTTTTTAGCAGTCACTGAGAAGCAAAATGATATAGTAGCTAGAATTCTCTACATGAATTCAGGAAATCCTGGGTTTAAATTCTGCCTCAGATAAAAATAGTTGAGTGCCTCTGGCTAAATTATTCAGTTTCCCTATGTGTGAATTTTTTTCTTCTCTGTAATGGGAACATTGCAGGGTGTCTTGGTCAAGTCACTTAGCCCCTCTCAAACACAGTTTCTTCACCTATAAATTACATATGGAAAGCACCTACCTCTCAGAATTGTTGTGAGCATAAAATGAGATAATATTTGTAAAGCTCTTTTGCAAAAACCTAAAACACCATATGAATGTTAAATCTATTTAACTTTTAACTGAACAAGAATCTCTTTTGCAATTTATCCTAGAGAGGAGAAATCCATTATCTCCTGGGTGTCCCATTCCACTTTTTATATACTATTATTACTTGGAAGGAAGCACTTATTTTCTAGGTTGTTGTAGTAATATATGTCCCATAGACATCTTAAATTCACCTTATCAAAGGAAGATGTATAATTTTTATTCCTAATCACTTCTTTTTCTAAACTTCTCAATTGCTATTGAGGGTAGCAACAGTTAACCAAGATTGCAAACTTACTGTCAGTCTCAACTTCTCACTCTCATTCACTTCACATATTTAAATCATTGTTGGTTCTTCACATTTATGTCCTTATAAATTTTCTTCTTTCCATTTAAACACTCACCACCCTAGAGTTCAATCCTTTATCACTTCCTAGCTCTCTTCCAGCAATAGTATGTTTACTGGCTTTCTACCTTATTTCTTCCACTCCCATTGATTTACCACATAGTTACCTAAGAATTTTTCCTTAAGCATACCCTGTCACCTCTCCATTCCCCACATCAATAAAAGTCATTGATTCCCTATTATCTCCAACATTCATCAAAAATTTTCTTCTTTGTAATACTTGCAACCTGTCCCTATTCACTTCATATATTATATTATCACCCACACCAACATAATCTGGTAACATTGATCTATTTCTAATTTGTCTCCCAAATGACCTTTCCTGGCATATAAAAAGTGTTTAAGAAATGCTTATTGAACTTAATTTGTTCCTTTCTTGCTTAAAATAGTGGGTTTTTTGCATTCACACTTCTTTATTTGATTAATGTAAAGTACAGCATTTGCATTTAAAAGAATCCATGATCTTTTGCAGAGGTTCTGCTATACTATGTCATGAAATAACCATTCAATAAAATCATATTTTTATTCAGATAATCACACTTCAAAGAGAAGAAATATTTTCTACATTTGATGGTTATTCCTCAAACATCTGAGTGTTGCTTCAGTAATTGCCAACTTTAAAATGTTATTATAGTAATCTGGTCAGAATTATTTTATGTAAATTCTAAGTGATGACTATATGTTGTAGAAAGAGAGGAAGTTGGTATATAGTGACAATGCTGAGGATTTAGATAGCATCTTCTCTTGGGATGATTAAAATAATTAAACAATTAACACACTCTTTTTTTTCTACAGAGAGGATAAATGACAAGATTTTTAAAGAGTGTATAAGGATAAAAATTATCAGGGCCTAAGAGCCCTTATATTGAGGCATATGTAGCTCTCTTATAGAGATCATTTAAAATGTCTTTTTTATAGATATGAAAATTTATGGAAAAATGAATTATTTTCTTGAGAAAATAAAGAGTACCAAAACAAGGAACTTGGTGGAACAGTCAGTCTCAGTTGAAGCAAGAGCCATCACAGAAGTCATTGTTGCCAGAATGCACCTTTGGTCCTTTGTTGCTGGTTGTCTAAAAGAAGTGAATTTTTATGTCCCCTAGGAGCTCAACTTTGATATGGGTTTCACATAAGCAAGAAATATTTTCTGCCAAAGGCTGGGCTTTCTGAAATATGGCAGAAAGACTTCAGTGAAAAGTAGTGACAAGATCAAATGAAAAATATCCTCCCGGTGAACAGACATATTTATCAGAAGAATTTTAAAATAATTTCAAAGGATTTTGTAACTCCAGAGGAATCAATTCTCTTTTCCCATTTAGTATTTTTGTGAAATTTAAAAAGATTCAAGAAACATCACTTCTGGGTAATTTAATCAATTTATTAATAAGGACAGAATTTATTAATAAAAGGATAGTCATTTGGCTATCTCTCTTAGACCAAAGACAATCAAGGTGGCAGGTTCAAGGTTTATATACCCTTTCAATAGGAGTTGATATCATCCCATGATCATATCACCCCTAGTCAGATAAGATATATCTATAGTAGACCATTCCCAGTCTTGGGCTATCTAGACAAAAGGATCTGCCTCTTCTAGAATGCAATGCATTTTCCCAATTGGGGATTAAATTCCTCACAAGGTTGGGTGGGGTTTGATCAAGATCAAGAAAAGTCAATGCAATCATTGTCAGTTATATCCTTTTGAAGAAAGATTGAACTTAAAGTTGAGTCTTTAGGTGAAGGGGGAAGCTCTGAATCTCCCCAAGATATTGGTTATTACTAATTATTTCTCACACACACCTACTTGATTCTATTGAAAGTTGTGGCCTCAGTGAACTGCTAACTGATATGACCAACACTCCATCAATGGTTTCTAAGTATAGAACTTAAAAGGGGAGAGGAAAAAGGGAAAGATAAATACCACTTTAAAAAAAAGCAAAGGAGGAAATTCCTTTCATAACATTTTGATTAAAATGTAAAAAGTAAAAAATTAAAGCAAAAAAATACTGAAAAAGGTGCAAAAAGAAAAAGTAAACAGCAAAATAAAATTTATAGATGTATCTCTGTTTCTGAAAACATCTGGTGCAGTTGTGTAGTTTGGTATGTTCTCAGTTATTCTCTGGCTCAGGTCACTCATAAAATTTCTCTACTCTGCTCAAAATTTACTATAAAATAGGTCTTAACACAATTTTAAATTTATTTTGCCAATAACCACATCAGATAATAAAAGTTAACTCAAACCTTGAGTCTCTACTATTACAAAATGAAATCTGAAAACATTTCGACCCAGGATTTTACAATTTTGGATTGTCCTACTGTGATCTTGATGTATACAGGATACTTAGGATACAAATAGAAAATTAGAGCCCAATTTTCATATTTGACAGTATTCATTCCCTCAATGGGAAGATTAATTCCATTAAGAAATTAATGAATATACTCTGACTTTTTCTATTTTGTTTTACTTAAAATTATTGCTATCTTTTGTTTAAATTTTTATCTTGGTTCTGTTTACTTGTCTGAACTTGAACAAGATTTATTTTATTTAAAAATTTTTCATTTTATTTGCAAGTTTTTCTTTTCCTTTAGAAGTTTTTTATGTCACTTTCACTTTCTATTGATAGGACATTCTCTTGAAACAACTTTTTCTCTTGCATTAGTTAACATAATTCTACTCAAGTTTCTCTTAATTTCCCAATTATTTTTATGTTTCTTATGGTACAGTAAGTTCTATCGTTTTATGTGCTAATTTTTTTCAATCATTCTTGTATATTACACAGTCACTGTTCCCCTAAATCTTTGATAAAATAAATATTGTAACAATAAAGGTGTTTTTTAAATAGAGTCTTTCAGTTTTGGGTGCTATTGAGATACATACCTGTTATTGTCATTGAGCAGGAGGACATATACAAATAATTTTTTTGGTATAATTTCAAAATTTTCAAGCAATTTAGAATTCTACCATCAGTTATTTTTTTGATATTTATTTGTATTTCCACCACTTTTCTTTTACAATGCCTTTTTAATTTTTTTCATTTTTGTAAACTGATAGATATAAGGTTGAATGTTAATACTTTTTTAATTTATAGTTTTCTTAGAGATTTGGAGCATTAATACAATTTTTGATACTTTCCATTTGTCTTTTGAAAATGATCTCTTTGTATCTTTTGAATGCTTATTTGATGAAGAATGACTCTTACATGCAACTGTTTCCTATATATCATGAATATTGACATTTTATCAATGTCAATTTGATTTATGTAGATTTTTAATCAGAAACTTCTCTTTTCCTTCATTCCATTTACTTTTATGAAAATTAATTTTTCATTATTCAAATTGTCTATTTTATCTTTTATAATTACTTTTATCCGATTTGCCTTAGAATTCTCTCCCTAACCATAAGTGTTATAACCTAGCCATTGTCCCATTATGCTCTACTTTAGAAAAGATGTGACATTTTATATTTTTGACATACTTACATTTGAGGGTTACCATGGTGTAAGAATGTACTAATAATCACAATTCTTAGTTCAATCACTTGGGTTATAAACTATGATGATTCTTTTAAGAGATAATCTATGAGGCACAAAGATCAATATTTGGCAAAAGGAACTTATAATTTATATTTCCAAATTTCTTGCTAAATTAATGAAAGGCTTATGCATCATATTATTATTCTTATTATTTTTTTAGATTTTTCAAGGCAATGGGGTTAAGTTGCTTACCCAAGGCCACATGGCTAGGTAATTATTAAGTGTCTGGGGTCAGATTTGAACCCAGGTACTCCTGACTCCAAGGCCAATGCTCTATCCACTAAGCCATCTAGCCGCCCCATGCACCATATTATTTTGAGGGCTATTATAGCCATTCTTTCTGTTACATATCTTCCCTAATGTCATTTAATTGAGGCAAATCCACTATTGTCTGGGGGCAAGTACTTTCATATTTCTTTATAGCCTATTACTTTCACATGGGTTTCATTTATTAGTAGTGGTGATACCATATTGTAGTTATTAAACCCTTTAAGTCATTTTACTTTGTATAATTATCAAGTCATTCTGTAAATATACTCTAGAAGACATTTACTCTTATTTTTTTAAATAACCAGAATGTGCCATTGTAGTACTTGGATTGCCCATCTGAAAAGACAATTCATCTATGAATTGACATTCACTATGGAGCACATAGCAAGATATTTAACATTGGGCTAGGTGCAAAAACAAAAAATTGAGACCTAACTTTTATGGACCTTACATTCCATTTATTTTTGGTAAGCACAAATATTAAAGAAGAATATAAAATGATATTATTTCACAATGAGTTATCTAAACAATCAAATTTCAGAGAAAAGTGCTACAATGGTAGGGGAAAGGTTAGTGGAAGAGATAAAATTTGAGATAATAATAATGATAGTAATAATAGCAATATGCAGTATATTTTATCTTTATTTATTTTCATCCATATACCCATGTATATTTTTAAATTACAAAATTTTCTTCCACCCTCCCTTCCCACCTTCCTCCTCTCAGTGCAAATCGTCAAGTTAGCACTGTGCCTACATATTTTTGATAAACATGTTTCAGATTAATTATTTTCCATATGAGGAATTAGGATTAAGGGAAAGAGATACATAAGAGATAATTTTTATAAATTGTTCATCAGATTCTGAAGGGTTGGGGTTTTTTCCATGTTTTGTTTTGTTTTGATTTTCTTCTTCTGGATGGGGATAACAGTGTCCATTGCTGGACTAATAGAGTTTTCCTAGCTTCAAACTGCTGAGAGGAGATGCTTCCATCAAGTTTGTTCATCTCACAATGTTATTATTAATGTATCCATTGTTCTCTTGGTTCTGTTCCCTTTTCTCAGCATCAGATCCTGTAAGTCATTCCATGCTTTTCTAGAGTCCTACCATTTATAATTTCTTATAGTATTCATATACTATTCCATAGTATTCATGTACCATAACTTGCTTAGCCATTTCCCAGTTGATGGGCATCCCCTCAATTTCCAATTCTTTGCCACTATAAAAGGAGCTGCGATGAATATTTTGGAACATGTAGGACATTTCTTATTTTTTTTAAAATTTCTTCTGGATATGGACCTAGAATTGGAATTTCTGGGTCAAAAATGTATGACAGTTTATTTGTTTTTTGGGCATAGTTCCATATTGTTCTCCAGGAAGTTTGGATCCATTCACAACTCTACCAGTATTAGTGTCCCAATCTTCCCACAACCTCTCCAACATTAATCATTTTCCCTTTTTTTTCACCTTGACCAATCTGAGAGGTGCAAGGTGATATCTCATTGTTGTTTTAATTTATTTTAATTTAATTCATTGTTTTAATCAATGATTTGGAGCCTTTTTTTATATGATTGCATTTAATTTCTTCATTAGAAAACTGTCTTTTTATATTCTTTGATGATTTATCAATTGGGAAATGATTTGTAACTTTATACATTTGATGCAATTCTCTATATATTTTAGAAATGAGACCTTTATCAGAACTCCTAGTTGTGAAGATTGTTTTTCAGTTTTCTGATTTCCTTCTAATTTTGGCAGCATTGATTTTATTACAAAAATGTTTTAGTGTAATATAGTCAAAAATCATTCCTTTTGCAGTTTATAGTATAATCTATAATTCTTGTTAGGTCATAAATTAATCCCCTTTCCATTGATCTGAAAAACAGAATATTTCCTGGTCTATTAATTTATATGTGGTGTCCCTCTTTATTTCTAAACTCAGCACTCATTTTGACCTTATATTGATATAGGATGTGAGATGTGAATCTATGCCTAGTTTTTGCCATGTTATTTTCCAGTTTTCCCAACATTTTTTGTCAAATAGTGACTTCATATCCCTGAGGTTGATATGTTTGGGTTTCTCAAATAGTAGATTGCTGTAGTCATTTACTGCAATTTTTTTTGAACTTATCCTAATCCACTGATCCATTACTCTATTTCTTAATCAGTACCAGGCAGTTCTGATGACTGATGCTTTATAATATAGTTTTAGATCTGGTGGAGTTAGACCACCTTCCTTTCATTTTTTTCATTAGTTCCCTTGCTATTTTTTGACCTTTGGTTGATCCAGCAGTACATTGTTAATATTTTTTCTAGCTCAGTAAAGTAGTGTTGTGGTAGTTTAATTGATATAGCACTGAATAAGTAATTTATTTTGGGTAGAAATGTCAATTTTAGTATATTACATCAACCTAACTATGAGCATTTCACATTTTTCCAATTATTTATTGAGTGAGAAGTGCTTTATATTTGTGTTCATAAATTTTCTGGGTTTGTCTTGGGAAATAGATTCCCAAGTATTTAATGTTGTCTATAGTTATTTTAAATGGAATATCTCTTTCTATGTCTTGCTCTTTGGGCTTTGTTGTTCATAGATAGAAATGCTGATGATTTATGTGGGTTTATTAATAGGCAGTATTTTTTAGCAGGTTAAGATTTGCAAAGTACTTTATAAATGTTGCCTTTTTTTTTGAGGAATGCAAACATTAAGTAACTTTCTCACAATCCTATATGTATCTGAGATCTAATTTGTCCACATATCTTCTTGACCCTGTGCTAGGAAAAAGTTTTCCTTTTCCAAGACCCAGCTGTCTACCTATCACCACACTCATCTGCCTTAAAGATTTCTCTTTAAGGATGAATAAGATTTGAATTGTTGGAAAAGAGGAGCAGCATGAGAAAGGAATAATGAGACCAATTTAACTAAAATAGAGATTTAAGAGGGCCACTAGGTGGCGCAGTGGATAGAGCACTGGCCCTGGAGTCAGGAGTACTTGAGTTCAAGCCCAACCTCAGACACTTAATAATTACCTAGCTGTATGGCCTTGGGCAAGCCACTTAACCCCATTGCCTTGCAAAAACCTAAAAAAAAAAAAAAAGAGAGAGATTTAAGTTAAAAAAGAGAAAAATTTGGATGGTAAGGTAACTTCCAGTTTATGGAGGACTTTTAATGTTATATAATGTAGGGAACTGATGAAGATTTGTGAGTGGGCACCCAATGTTAAATGAATGAAAAGGAAAAAGGAAACTGTTTAGTAACATCTGTCTGGGAAATGACACAATTTAAGATGAAGCTTGATTTAGTGGATTACACTTGGAATCAGATACCTCTTCTATATAACACCATGGGTAAGTTCTTTAAATTCATTTCAATTTTATCAGCTATAAAATTAGAAAGATGGTTTTTCTTTTCTCTTCCCACCCTAAATCTATGATTCTAGGAGACAAAATACAGGGAGACCAGTTAAGAGTCTACAAACTAGGTTATTGTTGGGGTGTAAGGGGAAACATTAAATATAATTCCAAAATGTGAATTCTAGGTGGCTGAAATAATGAACTAATTAGTGCCAAAAAACAGGAATTTTAGAAAATTAGCTTTTTTGAAGAGGAAAATGTATTGAAGCTACAATTATGGCAGAACAATTAGGAACTTCTGAGAGGTCAAAACCTGAGATTAATTTAAATAGGAAGTAAAAGTAATAATTTAGATATCTGAAATCTAGGGGAAAAAATAGGAATTTATGATTTGCAGGGAAGATATGCATAGGTAAGGCTGCTGTAGGACTTTGGAAAATCATTTTATACAAAAAAGGCGACAACAAGTAATTTTCAGATATTCATCTATACCTGAGAGAACACAGCTCTTCTGTTGTGCAGTTCTCATTTCAGAAGAGCAGTGATTTACCACTTAAGCTATTATATTTGCTTTATATCCCTGAAAATGGCAGCCTACTAGTGGAACTATTATATATAGAAGAAAAAAACGTATTTGTTCCTCAAAATTTGTGGTAAAGGTGTGGGTGAGAACAGACTGCTATAGGAGATAATCTATAGGGAAAAAAAGAGATTGTCTAAAATATATCAGTACTAAAATTGTGCTTTGTGAACATGATATAAAATGTTTTAATATGAATAATAATTCCTTACACTTCATTTTATGAAGAACGGTGATAAAAGGGTGAAAATAAGAAGAGAGGAACAAGAATGTTAAGCTGAGCTGTAGATGGAACATGTGAGTCTTCTGACTCCTAGGATTGTGTTCTTCATGTTATAGGATTCTGGTCATTCTGACTTGGCTCTGCTTGGATATAATCTCCACTCTAACTTATTTTTTCTATTAATGTCCTTTGCTATTTTTCATTTTCTGAATTGCCACTGAATTTCTCTGACTTTCTTACTTATTGTCTGTGCTTCGTTCCTTGCTATTGGCCATTCTCACTGAATTCAATACATAAAATATTTGCTTGTTCTCTATTAATTAAACCAAATATAAATGATTGCTGTATAGTTTAATTCTCTACCGTCTCTCCATTTGAGATTTGAACCCTTTTTCATCTTTTTCCCCCTTTCATTAATGTTTCACTCTTCCATTTTGATATGGATCTTTGATTTCATCTGTGTATTAAATTCTTAGTATGAAAAGACTTTATATAAATCAGTGATTTGTCTGCAATTTATAGCCTTAGGTAGGGCAACATCCTTTAAGTGAGTGACTAATACATTGTTATACAATCAGTATGTGTTAGAGGCAAGACTCAAAATCAGATCTTACCAAACAAGATCAGTTCTCTTTCCATTATGCCATGATTTTCTCAGGATCTTGGATTATTTCTGTTTATTTTATAAGATGTAGATGGTTCAAGAGGTCAATGGATATTATGCACCAGGATGATAGAGACCCTTTGGGGAGAGATGAAAAAAAAATCATCAGGAGACATAGATTCATTATTGGACTATGGTCTATTTGGTGAAGGAGATCATTCATGAGTGTAAATTAGTTGGGATGATCTAAAAGCAAAATAGAGGTGAAAAAAACTGTGAAAGTGAATGAAAATAGGGGCAGGAAGGTGCTACAGTGGGTAGAGTGCCAGGCTTGGAGACTGGAAGATACTTCTGAGTTCAAGTCTGATCCCAGACATTTCCTAATTGTGTTTAATCCTGGATAAGTCCCATATCTCTGTTTGCCTCCTTTCCTTATCTCTAAATGAGTTGGAGAAGGAAATGGCAAATCATTCCAGAATCTTTGTCAAGTTAACTCCAAAAGAGGTCATGAGTCAGACTTGACTGAAAACCAGCTAAGCTACAAAAAAACAAGTGAAAAGACAAAAAAAGAGAGCATTTTCTTAGCAGGTTAATCAGGAAAGCCATAGGACAGAGCTCTTAAAAATAGTCATAGAATAGTAGAGTGGAGGAAGAACTGTGGGAGGGATTTATCTAAAGAATGCTTTACATATAATAGGGATATTGCATGGTAACTTAAAATCTGTCCCAAGGCTTTAGCAGACCTCTTAATATTAAGAAAATCTGTTAATCCCAAGGAGCAGTTTAGTCACTTGAAAATCCACTTGACAAATGAAAGAGAGAATTTTTTTTTCTTTTGTTTCCCAAGGTATTCCTATTGATTTCAATAACTTCCTTAGCCTTTGGTCAACATAATTTGCTCTGGGGAAAAATATATATTATTTATTAGGTCCATTCTGAGACAAAACACAAGGAAACAAGTCCTCTGCATTTGGAAGTATTTTGAACTTTCTACCATTTTTAGGGGTAAGAAAGGTGATGCTTAAATGCTTTTACTCTTGCACTGATCAATACCTTAATTATCTACTTGGTATTAATGAATGAAGATACTTATTTTTTTCATTTTGAATTGATGTCATATCTAAGCCTCTTTGAATGGATTATACCTTTTCATTTCATAAACTATAGAATATACTGTCATACTATTCAACTATGAATAATTTTAACAAGGTAGTTACTGAATTGGAGAAAATTGGGGATGAAACAACAAATTTTCTTCTAGTTTTAGAATTATATAAAATAGTTTATAACAAAATAGGCCAGGGGCCCCAAATATCTCTCCATCTCAACCTTGTAAAACTCATCTTGAGGAAAGGTATATATAAATCAAAATGATTCCTACTCCCTTAGAGAAACAGGGCAGAAAAGAGAAAAGAAAATTCTCACCCTAAAGAGCACTACTGGTTAATTAAATATGTAAAATCTTTTAAATGCAGGCTCATCATCATTCTGTGCATTTAGCTGGGCTTGGCACTCAGGGGAGTGAGAACAAAGGAACAAAAGAGAAAAATGGTGAGTTTTTTTTAAAATTTAAAACCAAAAAAATGTTGATAGGAATTTTGAACTCAGAGTTGGAAAACTTTAGTTTCAGACCTCAACTCTAATATTTTCTAGTTGTATCATCCTAGGAAAAAATCCTTTTATCTCCCTGTGTTTCATTCAACTAACTTTCTAGGACATAACTACACAGAAGTTCTTAACTTAGTCTCTATGAACTTTAATAGCAGAAGAGTTTTAGTTTTGAGTATTTTATTCTAGAAACAGAAAATCTTCATTCTGAGAAGAGAATTATAAATATCATTAGAAAAGTGTCAAGAGGTCCAGGACATATTAAAAAAAAAAGGAAAAGCAGTGACTGAACTTCTTGAGTAAGGACGGAGAATAACCTGGAGTTTCCATTTTTTTTCTCTCTCCTTTCGTTGATTTTTCCTTTCCTTCATTCTCTTTCTTTTTCCTTCTTCCTTTCTTTCCTTATCTCTCACTTTCTTCCTCCCTCCCCCCTCTCCCCCCTTCATATCTGAGCATCTATCTATTAAATAAATATAGAGTGGCAGCTAAGTGGTACAGTGGTTAGAGCACTGACCTTGGAATCTGGAAGACAGGTGTTCAAATTTAGCCTCAGACAATTGACACTTACTAGCTGGGTGGCCTTGGGCAAGTCTTTTAACCCTGATTGTTTTCTTTCTGGAGACCTCTCCAGTCATCCTGATTCATATCTGGTCACTGGATTCAGTTGCCTCAGGGAAGGAAGTGAGGCTGGTAACTTAGCACAGCACTCCCTCACTCAAATCCAATTCATCACCTCCATTGATGCCATGGTCTTCTTTGAGAATGAAGGAAAAGCATCATCATTATCTTTTAAATATGTTTTTGCCCCAAATTGGATGAAATGTATATGATAATAAACTAAGTTAAAGGATCAAACAGGGATTTAATTTTGAATTAAGGCATTTTTAAACTAGAAAGGAATTTCAATAATGAAAGTTCATATTTGCATAGCACTTTAAGGTTTTATAAATCATGTGTAAAAGAAAAATCATGTGTAAGAATATTTAATCCAACTTTTAGGAAATAGTGAATAAATAAATTGTTTCTTTCCTAAATAAATTAAAATTTAAAAATACCAAAATCCCTAGATTGTGTTTTTATTGGTCATCATAAATTATTTTTATTGTTATCATTTAGTTAAGTTGTGTGTCTTTCATGATTTTTAGGGAACAAAGAAAATCTTTTTTATAAGATAAAGATGATTAGGTTCATATACTTGAATACATGCATATTGATCTCTATTGCTCATCTTTCAGTTATATTTGTAGATAAAATGGAAGCAATTATGTTCCAGCATGTCTTCACATATGCTGGTTACCAATTTATGTAACAAATATATGTATAATTCACAGTACATATATGCATATGCACACAAACACATATATAGGGACTATAAGTGTTTTGCAATTGCTCTCTCATTTGATTATGCACAACATATAGGAAAATATATATACACATACATATATACAGGTATATTAATGTATAACTATGCATGTGCATATACATGTCCTTGAGTCTGAAACTTTCTTCTGAAACTAAGGACTTGACTTATACTCTGGAGTCTCCTATTTCTCAAATTGCCCTCACAGAAATAATCTGGTAATTTTGGTATTTGACATTGCATCAAGAGTAACCATGGTCATCTCAAATTGCTGAGTTTAAGAAGATGCAAAACATGAATAATTTAATTTATAAATTCATTAAAAACACATGAGATTACCATATAAGGCCCTAAAAAGCAATGATGCATTCTATGATTTTTTTTACCCTTTCTAATTAGTATGATTTTGTGATTTTTACTAAACTTCTTGTAATGCTTCAGCTAGGGTTGTGTGAACTTATTTGGAACTGGCTTTTGATTTTACATTGGTTTTCTCTGTCTCTTCAATTAAAAGTTCAATTAAATTTTACTGATTATGAATATTTTCGGTGAGAGAAAAGTGGAAACACCATCATTCATATACTAATTGCCCTTATAAAATTCTAAGAATAACAAATATAATCTTTCAATGAAGGAATATAAACAACTGTTTACCCTTATTGATTCCTTTATTTTTCTCTTTTCCATTTCTTTTTTACTTTTGTATGTTTCTTTTAATTCTAGTATTTGATGATTTTGTTTCTTTATTGTTTTTATTTAGATACTGTCTTTTAATTTGGAATGCTTGAAAGATCTCTATTTCATTTGATATCTGTTTTCCCCCAGTGGCAAAGAACTGGGAACAAAGTATATGAATGGGAATTACTAAGAAGATGATAACATAATGCTTATGAATTTTCTCATTTTTATTGATACTTTATTTTCCAAATACATATTATGAAAATTTTTCAACACTCATCCATATGGACACACACACACACACACACACACACACACACACATATATATATATGTATATTTAAGTTACAAAATTTCCTTCCACCATCCCTTCCCACCCCTCTTTCCTCAGCAGTGAATGGTCAGATTAATATTTTACATACATGTGAAAAAGATTTACAGATTAGTCACGTTTAGTATGAGTAATTAAGATTAAGGGAAAGAAATACATAAGAGATTTTTTTTTAAAAGTGAGAGTAGTGTTCATCAGATTCTGAAAATATTTGTAGTGTTTTTGTTATGTTTTTTCCTTCTTTCTCTGGATGCGGATAGCATTGTCCTTAGGTGGTCTAATGTGGTTGTCCTAACTCTCCAAACTGCTGAGAGCAAATGAATCCATCAAGGTTGATCATCACACTATGTTATTCTTATTGTATACGTTGTTCTCTTGGCTCTGCTCCCTTCATTCAGCATCAGATCCTATAATTCATTCCAAGCTTCTCTAGAGTCTGGCCTTTTGTGATTTCTTATAGAACAATAATATTACATTAAATTTATATACTATAATTTGTTTAACTGGTCCCCAATTGGTGGACATCCCTCAATTTCCAATCTTTGCCACTACAAAAAGAGCTGCTATGAATACTGTGAAATATGAAGGATTTTGCCAATTTTTTATCATTTCATCTATATATAGGCCTGGAATTGGAATTTCTGGGTCAAAGAGTATGAACAGTTTAAATGCTCTTTGGGCATAGTTCCATATTGCTCTCCAGAGAGTTTAGATCAGTTCACAACTTCACCAGCAATGCTTCAATATTCTAATCCCCCTACAACCTCTCCAGAATTTACCATTTCCCCTTTTAATCTTCTTAGTCAATTGGATAGGTATGAGGTGAGACCTTATGGTTGTTTTAATGTGCATTTCTCCAATCAATAATGATTTGGAGCATTTTTTCATATGATTATATATAGCTTTACTTTCTTCATTTGAAAACTGTCTGTTCACATCCTTTGACCATTTGTCAATTGGGGAATGTCTTGTGACCTTATAAATTTGATGCAGTTCTCTATATATTTTAGAAATGAGATCTTTATCAGAACTCCTAGTTGTGAAGATTGTTTCTCAGCTTTCTTCTTTCCTTCTAATTTTGGCAGCACTGATTTTATTAGTGCAAAACATTTTTTTTTATTTTTTAAAGAAAGATTTTATTTATTTTGAGTTTCACAATTTTTCTCCCATTCTAGCCTCTCTCCCCACCCCCCATAGAAGGCATTCTGTTAATCTTTACTTTGGTTTCATGTTATATTTTGATCTCAGTTGAATGTGATGACAGAGAAATCATATCCTTAAGGAAAAAAAAAAAGTATGAGATAGTAAAATTACATAATAAAATAACTTTTTTTTCTAATTTGACAGTAATAGTATTTGGTCTTTGCTCAAAGTCCATAATTCTTTCTTTGGATACAGATTGTATTCTTCATCGCAGACAGCCCAAAATTGTCCCTTGTTGTTGCACTGAAGGGATGAGCAAGTCCATCAAGTTTGAACATCACCCCCATGTTGCTGTTAGGGTGTACAATGTTTTTCTTGTTCTGTTCATTTCACTCAGTATTAGTTCATGCAAATCTTTCCAGGCTTCCCTGAATACCCATCCCTCCAGTGTTCCATGACATGCATATACCACAGTTTGTTAAGCCATTCCCCAATTAGAGGACATTCACTTAATTTCCAATTCTTTGCCACCATGAACAGGGCTACTATGAATATTTTTGTACAAGTGATGTTTTTACCCTTTTTCAAAATCTCTTCAGGGTATAGACCAAGTAGTGGTATTGCTGGGTCAAAGGGTATGCACATTTTTGTTCTCCTTTGGGCATGATCCCAAATTACTTTCCAGGAAGGTTGGATGAGTTTACAACTCCACCAACAATGTATTAGTGTCCCACATCCCTTCCAATATTTATCATTGTCCTTTCTGGTCATATTGGCCACTTTGAGAGGTGTGAGGTGATATCTCAGAGATGCTTTAATTTGTATTTCTCTAATAAGTAATGATTTGGAGCAATGTGAAATACTTTTTTAATGTAATATAATCAAAATCATTCATTTTTTGGTTTATAATATGCTCTAATTCTTGTTTGGTCATAAATTTTCTATACATAAGTCCAAATATTTTGAAAATTATTAAGGAAGATTAAACTTAATTAAAAATACAAATTAAAAAGTGAATGATGTAAAAGGCATTTAGAGGCCTAAACTTTTTTTTAATTTGGGTAATTTAAAAAGGACAGAATAAGTATGACCTTTTACCTGGCTTCTTTCCCACCCCTCCTACCAGCTTCTTGTTGCCTAATTATTCAGGGAACAGAACTGACATTTATGATAAAGCAAATATAAACACTTTACAATTCCTACTGGGGCAGATATTTTTGCAGCAAGATGGATGATTATTTAAATTTCAATCTTGAACAAAGAACCAAATACTAGGAGTTATGGAAACTCAGGCTGTTCTCTTGGGAATTTTATAACTTATTCAGAGTCTAGGAAAGACAACCAGTTAAGTAAATGAATGAAATTTCATCTACATTTTTTAACTTTAATATTTGATTAGGAACTTTGTATGGGAGGGGGAAATATATATAGCATCTAATAAGTACCAGAAATTTTATATTTGGGAAAACTAAGGCTGGCAGAAGCTAAAACAACTTACCCAGAGTCATTAACAAGTGTTAGAACTCATTGTTTTGAACTTGTGTTCCTCATTTATATCTACTACTCCCCAGTATTTTATCTACTATTCCAACAGCTGCTCCTTTAAATAGAGACATGTAAACATAACTATAAAGGATCCCAACAATGAAAATGTACCTTTAAAGGTTTTATTTTTCTAAAAAAATCAATTGGTCAAAAGATCAATTAACTTTTTTAGAAAAATATAAAGAGTTGTTATGAGTCAGTGTGACCTTAGAATTCTAAATTCACATGCCTCTGTTAAAAATGGGAAATTAAATTCCCTGATCAAAAGTTATTAAAGGTCAATTCATATTCTTCTCACATAAACTTGGACCCTAAATACAAGCAACAGGAAAAATGGGAAATGGAATGTACCAAATGTATTACAAAATCATATATTTTCATACAGACCATGCATTCAAGGATTTGACTGCAATCAAAATTAGTTTTTTAAAGGGGCTGAAGTTATGATATATTGTTGATCATCTGTGTCTGCCTGGAATGATATTATAGTTAAGAGAGCTCAGGTACCATAATCCTGAGGGAAAATGATATCATATTTAAACCACAATTATTTAAATGCATTTGAAACATGTTCTTTTCCTATCCCTTCCCAGTTAACCTCCAAAAATGGAGCAAATTTTAAGATACAACTATGGTAACTTATCTGTTTTAGTAACAACACTAAATCTCAATGCAGTGAGTGGTTTGTTCTAATGCATTTTTCCCTTGGAAAGATTTAAAATGAGTTATTCAATAACCAATTTTATTTATTCATTTATTCATTTTATCAGAGGACTAAGAATAAAGTTTGCATTTAAAATAGATCTAATTAGCAAATTTCTCTTATCTTACAATACATTTTCTATCTGAGATTGTCTATAAGGAAGAAGAAATGGTAGTCCCCTTTGTATATATACTTTCAGTTCTGATGATTTTTGATTGAGAGCTAGAGAGGTTAGAGTTTTCATTTGGTCTCTCAGAGAAAATTTTAATATTTGCATATAAAGAGTGAAAATCCCAGTGACTGTGAACTTTTTTAGTTTTATATGTTTTCTTACTCAGAAACCATTGTATTTCTACATAAATATTCTGAGACTAATCTTTGATACAGCATACTCCTTAATCAAATATTATATTGTGAAATTGTTAATATATTATTAGTTTATACAAAAACACATTAAAGTTATCAAAGTACTTTTTCTTGAAAATTTCTTGTGAAGTAAGCAGTATAAATATTAATATTCCAATTATAGATAAGGAAACAAATAAGGAGGCTCATAAAGGAAAAAGAATAACTTCCTGACTCTCACACAGCTATCAAATTTCAGATAGAATTTGAACCAAAATCTGTTAACTCTGCCCCTAGACCCTTTGTCTCAGTTAAAAATTGAAGTATCTCATATTATGAAGATTCTGTTTTAAATCTATCAGTGTCGTTCCCATCAATTTTTCCTTTGTTGATTATATTTTTCTTTTATTCTTTCATTTTTTTAAACAAGACAATGGGGTTAAGTGACTTGCTGAAGGTCAAACAGCTAGGCAATTATTAAGTGTCTGAGGATGGATTTGAGCTCAGTTACCCCTGATTCCTGGGCTAGTGCTCTTACCATTATGCCACCCAGTTGTCCCTATTCTTTCATTGTTTAAAAAATGTAATATTGTAAATAATATCATATAGTGGCATAATTTCTTAGATTTTTCTATCTGGATCATTTTAGTAAATTTTGACTTCCTCTAAGAAAGCCTTCTTGATACTTAATATTTCCTCTGATTTTAGAGACCTTATCAGGATGAAAGAAGCTAATTAGTAAAAATTTTAATTTTCTTATTGAATAAAATGATGCACTAGTATACTTACTGAAGGATCTGTGATAACAACTAGCATGAAACCATGCTCCTTCCATTCTGATAAAACATATCCAATTTAGCAGATATAGGTCCTCCATTGTAGCCTAATGTATATGTGGACTAAATGATTTGTCCATAGTCATATACCTAATACCATTCAGAGGCAGGTTTGAAGTCAGTACTTCATGAATCTAACATTCTCTCCACTATGCCACTACACTAGAGTAACAGGATAGAATTAATAAAGATTAATAGTATATATTAGTATGTGATGTAGGAAAAAGGGAATCTCTTTTGCTAAGTATTTATAAATAAGACTTTAAAGGCATAGTTTTGTGTTATGCTAATGAAGCAGTCGCAGTCTTTGCAGTAGTCACATGTTGGAAATCCTAGATTTCTATTTTTTCTAACTTTCACTATTATTTACTATCAAATAATTTCATGGAAGATATAAATTATCTTGTTGCGCAACATGCGTTGAGCTATTCTGTCTTACATCAGTTATCATCATCTCACCTGCCCCTAACAGACGTTTTATCCTTCTTTTGATCCTTTTATTTGCCTCCACATAGGCAAAAAACCCTACTATTTATATAATGTCCCACTTTTCCCCCTCCTCCCCTCTTTTCTCCCCTCTCCTCTTCTTTCCTTCACCTCTCTTTTTCTCTTCTCTCTCTAATATATACATATATTAGCATGCATGCAAATTCATAGATATGTACATAAATGAATATTCAGATATTTGTGAAAAATCTCAGAGGCTATTTAATCCAACCACCTCATTTTAGACATGAGAAAATCAAGATTTAGGGAAACTGAAGGGTTTACCAAAGACAACACAAGTACATGTCAATAGAAGAATTTAACACAGATTCCCCAACTCCAGAGCTAGGAATATTTCTCCTGTATGACAATGATTCACTTTATGAATGCTTTTAAAAATAAAGCCTTGGGGCTGCTAGGTGGCGCAGTGGATAGAGCACTGGTCCTGGAGTCAGGAGGACCTGAGTTCAAATCCAGACTCAGACACTTAATAATTACCTAGCTGTGTGATCCTGGGCAAGTCATTTAAATAAAATTAATAAAATAAAATCTTTTCCTTTACTACTTAGCTATGCAAACCCACCATTCATAAACTGAGCATTGTTTCAAAGTTTTTATTTCTAGAAATATTTTTGAGAGCAGGTAATTCCTGATTAATTATCCCTCCACTGTGTTTAAGGATCCAAATCTTTACTTCTGGTATTTTGATCCCTATGTATCCTGACATGAGGCTTGAGCAACTACCACTCATCTAGAGCAGATATCCTTTCTTCTCTCTTTACCAGATGTCATGGTTCCTTTAAAAATTCCCTGTTGTGCATATACATTTAGAGATTTTGTTCAAATTTCAAGTCAACAATTAATCTATACAAGTCCTTTACTGATCCTCATCTAGCTGCTTTTACCTTCCCCTTGCTACCTCCACCAAATTCTGCATTTGTTGTGAGAATATTTTTGTACTAAGAGTTCTTTGAGATTCTACGTATTAGTTTTGCATAGTTGATTGGAAGAAAATGCATCTTAGTTCAATGTGGGTGATAACCCAGGAAAAATAGAAAGTTTTAAGCCTATCTCTAGATTCCCATCAGGGATATTGCATTCCAAGGACCTACCTACCTTTATTCACTGGTACAGGAAGTAGACTAAGGGAGAACTTCTAACTATTCTAAGGATGCATCTTGTTAATGTTATTTCATTGGTAGTAAAGAAGCAGGTACTTTGAGTTGCAACCATGATAACATCCAGAAATCAATTGACTTCAGATCCTAAGCTTCATAGAATTTTGCACATTTCACTATAACCTTCAGAAAGGTCTTCAAAAGAGATCATGTAGAGACAGATAAATTTTAAAAATGAGATCCTTTCTATGCAAAAGCATATGTAACTGATGGAAATATGAACTCTTTAATGGAAAATGATTAAAATTGTTGAGAGAGAATTGTTTGTAGAGGATAAAAAGAGCAATTGTAGAAAATGATCAAAATCAATGGGGAGGATTGTTTATTAAGGATGGAAGTAAAGACCTTAGAAAGGAAATGATAAGATAATTTTGTTTTCATGCTACTGAAAGTCACTGCTGGGGTGCTCTTCAACTCAGGACAATGCAGGAAGAGAATGCAGAAACATGACAGTCCAATGGGGGAAAAACAGTATCAATTCTTGATTTTACTTCTATCCTAAAAGTGGTTTTATCAATGACTCACAATGGATGTACTGTGATGGAACAGAAAGAAAGCAATGGTCATACAATGCTAGAGTAAAAAAATTATTAAAACACAAAAATTATTCTTTATCCTACTTAGTAGACTGATTTAATTAGTATTCATGACCAGGGGAAATCTCCATTAAAACATTTCACTGATTATATTATTCTGTGCCCCAGGTGCTACAGAGAACATAGTACTTTGTTGTTATAATAGGGAATTATGAATTTCTCTCAAAATATTTGGTATCAATTAAAACATTACAATGAATTATTTTCATTTGCAATTATGAAATTCATTATCAGAAAAGAACTTAGATATCATGTCTCATACAGCTTGAATCATCAGTCTCTTCACCAAAGTCAGCAAAGAGTAGTCATCCAACTTCTACTTGGAAATCTTCCATTTTGTGCCTCTCATTAAGAGAAGGTCTTCCCCTCCTTTTTTAACATGACAAAATATATCTTTACATAATTTCTATTCACTGCTCCTCATTCTATTTACCAAGCCAATCTTACCATGTGCAAAATTTTAAAATATCCGAAGATAGATAGTAAGCTAAGTTGTTAAACCATTGATCCAGAGCTAGGAGGGACCGTGGAGATAGTCTGATCCAATACCATCATTTTAAAGATGAAGAAACACCAGAATATAAACGCATTAATCTTTGGTTTCTTGAAGGTATATCAAGAAGTTGCACCCGGGGCGGCTAGGTGGCAAAGTGGATAAAGCACTGGCCTTGGAGTCAGGAGTACCTGGGTTCAAATCTGGTCTCAGACACTTAATAATTACCTAGCTGTGTGGCCTTGGGCAAGCCACTTAACCCCATTTGCCTTGCAAAAATAAAAAAGAAGGTGCTCTCAAAAAGTTGTGGAAGACAAATTAAACAAATGATAAATAATTTCATTAAAGAGAATGGAAACAGTGAGACAACTTCACAAAATTTTTGGGATACATCCAAAGAAGTAATTGAGAGAAAATTTATAATTGCTAAAGGTTAACATCAAGAAATTATAAAAAGAGAAGAATTAATTGGGCATGTAATTAAGAAAAACTAAAAAAGGAACACATTAAAAATTACCAATTAAACACCATTGGAAATCCTGAAAATTAAAGGAGAGAGTAATACAAGTAAAAGTAAAAGAAAGTGTTGAACCATTGAATCAGACTCGGAACTGTTTTCAAAAACAAAAATAGACAAAGCATTGGTTAGTCTGATTAAAAAAAGA